>NC_139993.1:57807023-57879955 GCF_964263955.1 Coregonus lavaretus | reverse complement strand
CCTCTCTCTCCTCTCTCTCTCATCCTCTCTCTCTCCACTCTCTCTCTCTCTCTATCTCTCTCCTCTGCTCTCCCTGTCTCTCTCTCTCTCTCTTCTCTCTCTCTCTCTCTCTCTCTCCTCTCTCCTTCTCTTCCTCTCAGCCTCTCTCTCCCCTTCAATATGTACCTATCTCCTCTCTCTCTCTCTCTCTCTCTCTCTCTCTCTCTCTCTCTCTCTCTCTCTCTCTCCTCTCTCTCTCCTCTCTCCCCTTCATTATGTACCTATCTCCTCTCTCTCTCTCTCTCTCTCTCTCTCTCCTCTCTCTCTCTCTCTCTCTCTCTCTCTTCTCTCTCTCTCTCTCTCTCTCTTCTCTCTCTCTCTCTTCTCTCCCTGTCTCTCCTCTCTCTCTCTCTCTCTCTCTCTTCTTCTCTCCCTCCAGCCTCTCTCTCCCTTCATTATGTACCTATCTCTCTCTCTCTCTCTCTCTCTCTCTCTCTCTCTCTCTCTCCTTCTCTCCCTGTCTCTCTCTCTCTCTCTCTCTCTCTCTCTCTCTCTCTCTCTCTCACTCTCTCCCTCTAGCCTCTCTCTCCCTTCATTATGTACCTATCTCCTCTCTCTCTCTCCTCTCTCTCTCTCTCTCTCTCTCTCTCTCTCTCTCTCTCTCTCTCTCTCTCTCTCTCTCTCCCTCTATCTTTCTGTCTCTCTTTCTCTCTCTCTCCTCTCTTCCCTTTTTGCTCTCTCCCTCTTCCCTCCATGCTCTTTCCCTCCCTCATCTGTCTCTCTCTCCGTCCATCCAGCCCATCCATCCATCCTCCATCCATCCGTTGTGTTGGTGTATGTATAATTCATCCATCCATCCGTTGTGTTGGTGTATGTATAATTCATCCATCCATCCATCCGTTGTGTTGGTGTATGTATAATCCATCCATCCATCCATCCATCCATCCATCCATCCATCCGTTGTGTTGGTGTATGCATAATTCATGGTGTGTTTGTGTTAGCGTAGGCTAATGAAGCAGTAAATCTCACTCGGCCAGCCAGTCAGGGTGTGGGAGAGATGCAGGGGAGTTTAGGCCCACACAGCAGGGGAGAAAGGGGAGGCAGGGAGACGGCCCTCCTGACACCATCTCTCCTGGTCCTCCGACCACAAACTCACACTCTATCGTATTCTCTCTCCCTCTGCCCTTACCTGTCTTTTGAACTACTACTATCCATCTTCTCTCTCTGTCCTTTTTTCCCTCTCCCTTTTTCTTCATCTTTCCTTTTTTTCTAACTCCTTCTCTTTCCCTCTCGCTCTCCATGTCCTGTTTCTCTCACCTGTTTTCTCTTCCTCTCCTCTCCTCTCCTCTCCTCTCCTCTCCTCTCCTTTGATCTCTTCCCCAGGGCTTTTCAGGCTTTGAGGCATCTCACTGGATCATTCCGTCGATCAGTGTGTAGAGATTCCATCCTGTAGCAGAGACAGAGACTGCATTTCAAATCACACCCTATTCCCTATGTAGTGCACTACTTTTGACTAGTACCCTAGGCTTCATTGTTATTATTGATTATTGATTAATGTACTACATTGTTGAGGGAGCTAGCACATAAAAATGTTGCTGCACTTTTTATACCTGGTGTAAACTGTGTATGTGATGAATCCATTTGATTTGATGGTGCCATTTGGGACACAGGTAGAGGCAGTGATGCAGTGTTTTATTGATTGAGAGGACTGTACAGGTTTTAGTTTTACTGCTATCTATGTGATAAAAGTTTACAGTGCACGTACTGCCACTTCAGCCACTGTGTTTATCACGCCATCACGCCTCCTCCCGAGGCTGAAACTTCTGTTTAATTATCCCAATTCACAGACTATCACCTGTTTATAACACACACATTATCCTAGGCCTAATTGATGACCTGTCGCAGCATTAAAAACATTGCCAGTGTAGCTACAGTATCTCTCGCTATCAAATAAACGACTTTCCATTATACTCATCACTGAGCCTGACCTATGCATGATAGTGATATTCACTGTTTTATGCAGGGTGATCGAATGGATTTTCTGAGGCAATTTAGAATAATGTAGATATTCTGCTTTTCAATGGATTGTTGTGTTCCTGGTTATTGCACCCAGTAGAAAAGAAAACATAATTGAATGTATTCTTCGCATAGCTAAATTGCCTTGTTTTACAACATAAAACATACTGCTTTTTATTGTAGCCATGTATCCTTTCCTCCACCTGTGCCTCTGGGGGCTTGAGAGTGTGTGTGTGTGTGAGAGAGTGTGTGTGTGTGTAAGTGCTTGCTTGTTCGTGTGTGAACTTTGTATGTGTTTAGCATGACACCAGGCAGCGCTGCTCCCCATGTTAGACTCCATCATCATCCATCCCACCATAATCACAGAACCATTGAGTCCTCCCTCTCCCTCTGTGATGACATCCATACAGCGTGGTGTGACAGTGACTTAATACAGTGGCTTGCGAAAGTATTCACCCCCCTTGGCATTTTTCCTATTTTGTTGCCTTACAACCTGGAATTAAAATGGATTTTTGGGGGGGTTTGTATCATTTGATTTACACAACATGCCTACCACTTTGAAGATGCAAAATAGAAATAAGACAAAAAACTGAAAACTTGAGCGTGCATAACTATTCACCCCCCCCCCCCCCCCCCCCCCAAAGTCAATACCTTTTAAAGCCACCTTTTGCAGCAATTACAGCTGTATGTCTCTTGGGGTATGTCTCTATAAGCTTGGCACATCTAGCCACTGGGATTTTTGCCCATTCTTCAAGGCAAAACTGCTCCAGCTCCCTCAAGTTGGATGGGTTCCGCAGGTGTACAGCAATCTTTAAGTCATACCACAGATTCTTAATTGGATTGAGGTCTGGGCTTTGACTAGGCCATTCCAAGACATTTAAATGTTTCATCTTAAACCACTCGAGTGTTGCTTTAGCAGTATGCTTAGGGTCATTGTCCTGCTGGAAGGTGAACCTCCGTCCCAGTCTCAAATCTCTGGAAGACTGAAAGAGGTTTCCCTCAAGAATTTCCCTGTATTTAGCGCCATCCATCATTCCTTCAATTCTGACCAGTTTCCCAGTCCCTGCCGATGAAAAACATGCTTCACTGTGGGTATGGTGTTCTCGGGGTGATGAGAGGTGTTGGGTTAGTGCCAGACATAGCGTTTTCCTTGATGGTACCTTCTTCCATATGTTTGCGGAGTCTCCCACATGCCTTTTGGCGAACACCAAACGTGTTTGCTTATTTTTTTCTTTAAGCAATGGCTTTTTTCTGGCCACTCTTCCGTAAAGCCCAGCTCTGTGGAGTGTACGGCTTAAAGTGGTCCTATGGACAGATACTCCAATCTCCACTGTGGAGCTTTGCAGCTCCTACAGGGTTATCTTTGGTCTCTTTGTTGCCTCTCTGATTAATGCCCTCCTTGCCTGGTCCGTGAGTTTTGGTGGACGGCCCTCTCTTGGCAGGTTTGTTGTGGTGCCATATTCTTTCAATTTTTTTATAATGGATTTAATGGTGCTTTGTGGGATGTTCAAAGTTTCTGATATTTTTTTATAACCCAACCCTGATCTGTACTTCTCCACAACTTTGTCCCTGACCTGTTTGGAGAGCTCCTTGGTCTTCATGGTGCCGCTTGCTTGGCGGTGCCCCTTGCTTAGTGGTGTTGCAGACTCTGGGGCCTTTCAGAACAGGTGTATATATACTGAGATCATGTGACAGATCATGTGACACTTAGATTGCACACAGGTGGACTTTATTTAACTAATTATGTGACTTCTGAAGGTAATTGGTTGCACCAGATCTTATTTAGGGGCTTCATAGCAAATGGGGTGAATACAAATGCACACACCACTTTTCCGTTATTTATTTTTTAAATACGTTTTTTTTTTTCATTTCACATCACCAATTTGGACTATTTTATGTATGTTCATTACATGAAATCCAAATAAATATCAATTTAAATTACAGGTTGTAATGCAACAAAATAAGAAAAACGCCACGGGGGATGAATACTTTTGCAAGGCACAGTACCTTATATCACCGTCCTCTACTCTCCTTCTCCTTCCCCATACATACACACAGACGCCACACAACAAATGTATGATCTTTACATTAGCCCAATGGCTTATGAGCCATCTGGATCAATCACTAGGGAGTTTAGTTTTAGCTGATGCCCAGAGCAACAGATGGACGTAGGTGTGTGTGTGAATGAGTGTGTGTGTGTGTGTGTGTTCATTCGTCATGCATGTGTGCACGCGTGTGGGTGTGGACGCTGGGCCATCTATGATATGCAACTCCGCTCTCCTCCCTTTCCTGTGAAAGGGAATTAGGGAGGCAGTTAATCAAAAGGGCATTAGCATACAAGCGCACAGTCCGCCCTTCTACCCTACTCATAATAGATGCTTAGTCTTAGAACGTTGGTCGAATAACAAAACACCATCTCTCCCTTCCTTACCCCTCTCTATCCATGCTGAGGATGTGACATCAGTAGACCCCCAGGCACCAACACACATTGTCAGGGTAGACAGGGTCAGGGTAGATGGGGTGGGTGCTAACGAAGAGGGTCTTGCAGGGCTTACCCTATAAATCCCCATCTCATCCTCAGCCGTTCACTAATGCAATGACACACGGCGAGAAACCCCAGACGCTACTAACAGCAAATTGCTCATAACCCCGGTTCAGTGTAATATAATGCCAGGAGTGTTTGAGTAAATTGGCTCACACAAGCAGAGCTGATTCTCCTGAGATCTAAATGGCTCTCCTTCATTGTTGTTTGCTGAAGGCCTAGTAGGCAGCTGCTGTCTGTTAGCTGGCCACTGTGTTTTACCGCTCTGTCTCGCGGTGTCAGAACAGAGCTGATGAAATATTAATATCTTACAATGTCAGTCAGGCTGCAGTATTAATTCAGCTAAAATTCAATGAATGACCAGCTGAGTAGAGGGCCTCTGATCAAGGTTTTTAGCAGAGAGAGTGGAGATGATTGGCGTGTGTGTGTGTGCGTGTGTGTATTTTGCTTGTCTGTGTGTTACGATGTGAGTGTGTTACGATGTGTGTGTGTGCCCTAACGCAATGTGTGTTCCTGCTTTAGGTTGTGTTCCTGCTTTAGGTTGTGTTCCTGCTTTAGGTTGTGTTCCTGCTTCAGGTTGTGTTCCTGCTTCAGGTTGTGTTCCTGCTTCAGGTTGTGTTCCTGCTTTATGTTGTGTTCCTGCTTTATGTTGTGTTCCTGCTTCAGGTTGTGTTCCTGCTTCAGGTTGTGTTCCTGCTTTAGGTTGTGTTCCTGCTTAATGTTGTGTTCCTGCTTCAGGTTGTGTTCCTGCTTCAGGTTGTGTTCCTGCTTCAGGTTGTGTTCCTGCTTTATGTTGTGTTCCTGCTTTATGTTGTGTTCCTGCTTCAGGTTGTGTTCCTGCTTCAGGTTGTGTTCCTGCTTTATGTTGTGTTCCTGCTTCAGGTTGTGTTCCTGCTTTAGGTTGTGTTCCTGCTTCAGGTTGTGTTCCTGCTTTAGGTTGTGTTCCTGCTTTATGTTGTGTTCCTGCTTCAGGTTGTGTTCCTGCTTTAGGTTGTGTTCCTGCTTTAGGTTGTGTTCCTGCTTCAGGTTGTGTTCCTGCTTCAGGTTGTGTTCCTGCTTTAGGTTGTGTTCCTGCTTTAGGTTGTGTTGCTGCTTTAGGTTGTGTTGCTGCTTCAGGTTGTGTTCCTGCTTTAGGTTGTGTTCCTGCTTTAGGTTGTGTTGCTGCTTTAGGTTGTGTTGCTGCTTCAGGTTGTGTTCCTGCTTTAGGTTGTGTTCCTGCTTCAGGTTGTGTTCCTGCTTTAGGTTGTGTTGCTGCTTTAGGTTGTGTTGCTGCTTTAGGTTGTGTTGCTGCTTTAGGTTGTGTTGCTGCTTCAGGTTGTGTTGCTGCTTCAGGTTGTGTTGCTGCTTTAGGTTGTGTTCCTGCTTTAGGTTGTGTTCCTGCTTCAGGTTGTGTTCCTGCTTTAGGTTGTGTTGCTGCTTCAGGTTGTGTTGCTGCTTCAGGTTGTGTTGCTGCTTCAGGTTACCACATTCAAACCGTTGTGTGAGATGAAAGTCGTGGGGGAGGAGTCACAGAGTGACTGATCTTAGTTGGCCATGTCTTTCCAAGTTGAGTCCAAAAAACTGTCGATAAGCCTGTCAATATACCTTACACAGTCTGCAACACTGCACTAGGCCTACCTGTCAGCACTTACTGATACAGAGAGAGAGACAGAGAGGCATAGAGAAAGGTAGAGAGAGAGAGAGGTAAAGAGAGAGCGAGAGATCCAATCGAGGTCCCTGAGGTTCTAACACCTCTAAACACTGACCTTCAGAAGGAGACAATAGGAAACCTTCCTCAAGACAACTTTCAGCTCCAGCTTAATGATACCATCAGCTGGCAGGGTATTACCAAGAGGGTCTGACTACCTTGGCTTCCAGATTGTTCTGCATTCTAAGCTGTACACCGTTGCCAATAATGCAACAAGTTGGCTAAAGCAGAAACATAATGGCAACCCGGCTTGTTTCCCAACCTTGGTTCTTGTACATTATGTCAACTATATTATTGACTTTAAGGAATAATCCCTCTATTGTACTGTATAAATCTCAATGGATGTAGTGCCCTTCCTCTGTAGTTTGTTTTGTCTGTTGATTGTCACTACAGTCAGTTATGCATTGAGGAGATATACTGCATCACCCAAGATGCATCAGTCACTCCACAGATTGAAGCAGAACATACTATATAGCCTTTCTATTCTAGCTCATCCTGATGTTTTGTCCGATTGGATATTAAACTTTTAAACACATTTAAAACCGGCTCACGTGAGACCCAGCCATTCACAGAGAACCCAGATGAAGTGATAGAGCCCGGCCAAGAGAAGAGAGGAGAAGAGAAGCCAGCTTCTCTCAGGCAATTCCTACCTAAACCCAAAGCCCATAGCCACCAAACAGAACCTGAATAGAACAAAACCTGGCAACACTTGAACACTGCTGAAACACATCCAGGAAAATAAGCACCAAGATGGCACTCTATTTGCACAAAATAGGGAACAGGGTACCATTTCCGACACAAACATTTTTCCTTATATGGGCCCTGGTCTAAAGTAGTGCACTATCTAGGGAACAGGGTGCCATTTAAGACACAGTCACAGTCTGTCCCTCACCGGGAGCCTACATGTAAAATATGTTTTATATATATTCCCATATCAGGCACTATGTATTGATCTGGGGGGTTGCTATGGCGGGTTGCTGGGTGCGTTGCCAGCAAGTGGCAGTCCGAAATGTATAATTGATGGAGCAGCGTTTGACACTGTGTGTAATGTTATCTAGAATATAGTCCCATTGGGCCCTCTCTGGCTGGGAATGGGGAGGAGAGGGGAGACAGAGAGAAGATGGAGGGTGGGGGGAGGAGTGTAGTGTGTAATCTAGAATATAGTCCCATTGGACCTACTCTGGCTGGGTTTGGGAAAGGGGGAGGAGAGGGGATGGAGGGTGGGGGGAGGGGGGTAGTATATAATCTAGGATATAATTCCATTGGGCCCTCTCTGGTTGGGGTTGGAAAGGGGGAGGAGAGAATGGGGAGAGAGGTGTGGTAGCAGTGTCGTTTGTGGAAAGGGGGAGGAGGGAGAGAGATGGGGGAGAGGGGTGATATAGTAGAGTTTGTGGAAAGGGAGAGCAGGGAATGGGTGTCTGGGCCAAGTGTAACGTTGATGTATTGTACATCAGTTTTTTTCTCACTCCAGGAACCCCATTGGTTAGCTACGGAACAGGAACAATGGTATGCTTGCTTAATGGGGTTTCGCTGGAAGGAACGCCGTGTGTGTGTTTGTGTTCATGTTTGTTTGTGTGTGTGCTTTTGGTGTGTTTGAATGTGTGCTCTCTGTGTGTTTTTGACCTGGTGTCAGACTGACTGTGTGTGTTTCTTTGTCTTACTCTGCAGACATTTGAGGCAGGATCGATTTGAGCAACATGATAACTGAGTTATCTGTCTGTTTCATTGACTGACTGTGTCTCTCTCTCTCTCTTTCTCCCTCCCTCTCCCTCTCTCCCTCTCTCTCTCTCTCTCTCTCTCTCCCTCTCTCTCCCTCGATAGGTCGACAGACGTGCCCACCTGAGAAGTTTGACTGTGGGGGGTCAGCCAGCAAGTGTGTCTCGTTGTCATGGAGATGTGATGGAGAGAGGGACTGTGAGAATGGAGCGGACGAGGACCAGTGTTCCGCAGGTAAGGCTGAAGGGGGCGGGGGGAGGAGAGAGAGAAATACAGAAGAAAGAGAGAGGGAGGAATAGAATAATGGTTAGATCCTCTGTTGAGAGAAAAACAAAGACAGACAAAATTTGACGGAAGCATGAGTGAAAAGAAGAGAGGTATATGCAGTGGTGGAAAAAGTACCCAATTGTCATACTTGAGTAAAAGTAAAGGTACCTTAATAGAAAAGTGAAAGTCACCCAGTAAAATACTACTTGAGTAAAAATATAAAAGTATTTGGTTTTAAATATACTTAAGTATCAAAAGTAAAAGTATAAATCATTTCAAATTTCTTATATTAAGCAAAGCAGACAGCCACATTTTCTCTTGATAAGTGTGTGAATTAGACAATTTTCCTGTCCTGCTAAGCATTCAAAATGTAACAAGTACTTTTGGGTGTCAGGGAAAATATATGGAGTCATTTTCTTTAGGAATGTAGTGAAGTAAAAGTAAAAGTAGTCAAAAATATAAATAGTAAAGTAAAGTACACATACCCCAAAAAACTAAAGTATTTTTACTTAAGTACTTTACACCACTGGGTATATGTTCCTCATGATCATTTGTTTTGGCTTGTGGAGGGAAGAAACACAGTTTGAGGAGCTAAAGGTGTCGGTACAAATAGCGGGCGTGGTATTTTTAGCTCTGTGTCCCAGCTGCCAGTGTTGTTGCTGTGTGTTGATGTGTAGAACATTCAAAGACCTCAGAGTTGTTTCCCCCACTGACGTTTCCTTGATCAATTTTCCCTGACACTGGTTGAGACTGACGTTTCCTTGATCAATTTTCCCTGACACTGGTTGAGACTGACGTTTCCTTGATCAATTCTCCCTGATACTGGGTGAGACTGTAGTTTCCTTAATCAATTCTCCCTGATACTGGGTGAGATTGTAGTTTCCTTGATCAATTCTCCCTGACGCTGGATGAGACTGTCGTTTCCTTGATCAATTCTCCCTGATACTGGGTGAGATTGTAGTTTCCTTGATCAATTCTCCCTGACGCTGGGTGAGATTGTCGTTTCCTTGATCAATTCTCCCTGACGCTGAGTGAGACTGTCGTTTCCTTGATACATTCTCCCTGACGCTGGATGAGACTGTCGTTTCCTTAATCAATTCTCCCTGACGCTGGGTGAGACTGTCGTTTCCTTGATAAATTCTCCCTGACGCTGGGTGAGACTGTCGTTTCCTTGATAAATTCTCCCTGACGCTGGTTGAGACTGTCGTTTCCTTGATAAATTCTCCCTGACGCTGGGTGAGACTGTCGTTTCCTTAATCAATTCTCCCTGACGCTGGGTGAGACTGTCGTTTCCTTGATAAATTCTCCCTGACGCTGGGTGAGACTGTCGTTTCCTTGATAAATTCTCCCTGACGCTGGTTGAGATTGTCGTTTCCTTGATAAATTCTCCCTGACGCTGGTTGAGATTGTCGTTTCCTTGATCAATTCTCCCTGACGCTGGGTGAGACTGTCGTTTCCTTGATAAATTCTCCCTGACGCTGGGTGAGACTGTCGTTTCCTTAATCAATTCTCCCTGACGCTGGGTGAGTGGGAAAAGCAGGTTTCTACACCAGCTCATAAGTAGGGCAGATTTGTCTCTGTGAATGGCTGAGATTGAAACGTCATCTTTCCGTCCGTCCGTCCGTCTGTCTGTCAGTGTGTAGTGAGGTGGCTGTCAAGGTGTGGCTCACACACATTATGTACCTCACACACACACACACACACACACACACACTCCCGTCTACATGGCAGGCCAGAGAGAAATCGCCCACCTTGCGTTTCTCCACCCAATATGAGAGCCATAAAAGCAGCATTGATTTCCCCCTGCTTAGACATGTGACCTATAGTGATATCGATCTCCTTGCATCTCCTGTTTAGAGAATAATATGTATCATACATATAACCTTTACCTGATCTAACAGCTTCCATGGCCTGCCAGACCATTAGGAAAACAAAAGGGCCTCTCAGAATACAGGTTTTTACTGAACACACACACACTAGAGGAGGCTGGTGGGAGGTTCTATAGGAGGACAGGCTCATTGTAAATAGAACAGAGTCTAACGTGTGGTTTCCTTATGTTTGATGTGTTTGACTCTGTTCTATTCATTCCATTCCAGCCATTACAATGAGCCAGTATAGCTCCTCCCACCATCCTCCTTTGACACACACACACACACACACACAGGTTTTCGGTATTATCTGAGGTCAAACCTAAAATAGACCAACACACACTGAGATTGTCTGAAGCTGGAGGGGCGATGATCTTCACTTCGCCCTCTATCTCTATCCGTCCACACATGCAGAGAGATGGCTGAAGAACAGACACATGTGGTCTCTAGTCACAGCAGGATATGACATCACAGACCAGGCAGAGGCATTTCATCCTGTGTTACTATAGTGATTGTGTCCAATATCTCCCAGCTCCAGTTTACCCTGAGTTAGCATTAGCGTTTAGTCCTAGTCTTAGTCCTAGTGTTTAGTCCTAGTCTTAGTCTTAGTGTTTAGTCCTAGTCTTAGTCCTAGTGTTTAGTCCTAGTCTTAGTCCTAGTGTTTAGTCCTAGTCTTAGTCCTAGTGTTTAGTCCTAGTCTTAGTCCTAGTGTTTAGTCCTAGTCTTAGTCCTAGTGTTTAGTCCTAGTCTTAGTCCTAGTGTTTAGTCCTAGTCTTAGTCCTAGTGTTTAGTCCTAGTGTTTAACCTTCATTCCCTCAAAGAGAGAGCGAGAGAGTAGTAGCATACAGCTATCAATGCCATAAACTAACCTTAGGATCAATCAATTCACTAGTGATAGTGTGTTTCCAGTATTCAGCCATACTGTATCCCTATAGTCTCACAGTATTATATTATCCTATCCCTGTATATCTCTCTCACAATATCCATCCTGGCTGTCAGTCACTCACAGGATTTATATTCTACAAATCGTTACATTTGGGAGTTTGTAGACGGGTAATGAAAGCATAAGCTGTTGTTGATGTAGTCATGCAAGCCAATCGGCCCTGCGCCTCAGCCTGTATCACATCATCTCACACCCTGATGGATCTAAATGCAAAGAGAGCTCCTCTGTCTCTATCACTATTCATCACATTGAAATGACGTGGCTATCAAGGAAACCTCTCACATATCTCATTCCCTTTTCATTTCTATTGTATTGACACCGGGGGGGCACTTGTATTGGCTACACGTTCATTCTATCGCCTTTTGATCTATCACAACCAAATACCAAGTGGAAAATAAGATTGGTTATTACATCTTAGAAATATTTCATGGAGGTTCTGATGATAATTGATTTCCTGCCTGATGTGGTCAGTCCGTCTGTGATCTCAGGCTCAATAACAATGACTCATTTGTTCATGTTGAACGACGATCACCACAAAAGTCATTTCCAATTCAGCAGAGCTCCGCAGCCTGCCTGTCTCATGGACTTAGAGTGGAACGATATGTTTGTAATTTCTTTATACAGAAGATGATTCGACTGTCAGGCCGCAGGTCTGTGGAGAGAGAAAAGGACATGGATATTGTTACAGAGGAACAACATATTCAATGTTGCCCCACAACGGTTATCTGTCTGCTTTTCTCACATAAATACAGTATATATTTATTTATTTTATTTTTATTTATTATATACACACACACACAAACACACACACACACACACACACACACACACACACACACACACACAGTACGTTTTTTTCTTCAGTACATTACTTTTAACTCCCTGCCTTATCACAGTAGCTTAGTTCCTAGCGTACAGGCAGTGTGGTCCTGAGGTAGTTAGCTGTAGTGCAGCAGGCAGTGTGGTCCTGAGGTAGTTAGCTGTAGTGCAGCAGGCAGTGTGGTCCTGAGGTAGTTAGCTGTAGTGCAGCAGGCAGTGTGGGCCTGAGGTAGTTAGCTGTAGTGCAGCAGGCAGTGTGGTCCTGAGGTAGTTAGCTGTAGTGCAGCAGGCAGTGTGGGCCTGAGGTAGTTAGCTGTAGTGCAGCAGGCAGTGTGGTCCTGAGGTAGTTAGCTGTAGTGCAGCAGGCAGTGTGATCCTGAGGTAGTTAGCTGTAGTGCAGCAGGCAGTGTGGTCCTGAGGTAGTTAGCTGTAGTGCAGCAGGCAGTGTGGTCCTGAGGTAGTTAGCTGTAGTGCAGCAGGCAGTGTGGTCCTGAGGTAGTTAGCTGTAGTGCAGCAGGCAGTGTGGTCCTGAGGTAGTTAGCTGTAGTGCAGCAGGCAGTGTGGTCCTGAGGTAGTTAGCTGTAGTGCAGCAGGCAGTGTGGTCCTGAGGTAGTTAGCTGTAGTGCAGCAGGCAGTGTGGTCCTGAGGTAGTTAGCTGTAGTGCAGCAGGCAGTGTGGTCCTGAGGTAGTTAGCTGTAGTACAGCAGGCAGTGTGGTCCTGAGGTAGTTAGCTGTAGTGCAGCAGGCAGTGTGGTCCTGAGGTAGTTAGCTGTAGTGCAGCAGGCAGTGTGGTCCTGAGGTAGTTAGCTGTAGTGCAGCAGGCAGTGTGGTCCTGAGGTAGTTAGCTGTAGTGCAGCAGGCAGTGTGGTCCTGAGGTAGTTAGCTGTAGTGCAGCAGGCAGTGTGGTCCTGAGGTAGTTAGCTGTAGTGCAGCTAACTGCCTAATATTGCCATTCTGTACAGTACAGTACACTACTGTACCAACTAGCCATGCACGAGACAGGGAGAGCTGTGCTCAGGGTCAAGTAGAGGTCATACTGGGCGGTTAAGAGCATTGGGCCAGTAACCGAAAAGTCGCTGGTTCGTATCCCAAAGCCGGCAAGGTAGAGAAATCTGCCGTTCTGCCCTTGAGCAAGGCAGTTAATCCCCAACAACCACTGCTCCCTCCGCACCTCTCTGATTCAGAGGGGTTGGGTTAAATGCGGAAGAGACATTTCGGTTGAATGCATTCAGTTGTGCAACTGACTAGGTAGCCCCTTTCCCTGTACGTCCCAGGTTAACCTGAGTGTGTAACACCTTGCTATCTCTGGAATCCCCTCCGCTGTGGCGTGGAGCAAGGTGGAGCTTGTTCAATCAATGAGCTGTCTGTCACAGCAGGAGTGTACAGTACACTCTTAGAAAAAAGGGTTCCAAAAGGGTTCTTCAGCTGTCCCCGTAGGAGAACCCTTTTTGGTTTCAGGTAGAACCCTTTTGGGTTCTATGTTGAATGAACCCTCTATGGAAAGGGTTCTGCATGGAACCGAAAAGAGTTCTACCTGGAACTAAAAGGGTTCTACCTGGAACTAAAAGGGTTTTTACCTGGAACGAAAACTAGTTCTTCAAAGAGTTCTCATATGACAGGGATCATCAACTAGATTCAGCCGTGGGCCGATTTTTTTCTTGAGTGGATGGTCAGGGGGCCAGAACATAATTTCTAATAATTTGTAGACTGCAAATTGAGCGCAAGAATCCCAAACAGATATAATATTTGATACTAATCATTTCAAACCTTGCTTACATTTGTATACGAACACATACATGGGGAGAACAAGTATTTGATACACTGCCGATATTGCAGGTTTTCCTACTTACAAAGCATGTAGAGGTCTGTAATTTTTATCATAGGTACACTTCAACTGTGAGAGACGGAATCTAAAACAAAAATCCAGAAAATCACAATATATGATTTTTAAGTAATTAATTTGCATTTTATTGCATGACATAAGTATTTGATACATCAGAAAAGCAGAACTTAATATTTGGTACAGAAACCTTTGTTTGCAATTACAGAGATCATACGTTTCCTGTAGGTCTTGACCAGGTTTGCACACACTGCAGCAGGGATTTTGGCCCACTCCTCCATACAGACCTTCTCCAGATCCTTCAGGTTTCGGGGCTGTCGCTGGGCAATACGGACTTTCATCTCCCTCCAAAGATTTTCTATTGGGTTCAGGTCTGGAGACTGGCTAGGCCACTCCAGGACCTTGAGATGCTTCTTACGGAGCCACTCCTTAGTTGCCCTGGCTGTGTGTTTCGGGTCGTTGTCATGCTGGAAGACCCAACCACGACCCATCTTCAATGCTCTTACTGAGGGAAGGAGGTTGTTGGCCAAGATCTCGCGATACATGGCCCCATCCATCCTCCCCTCAATACGATGCAGTCGTCCTGTCCCCTTTGCAGAAAAGCATCCCCAAAGAATGATGTTTCTACCTCCATGCTTCACGGTTGGGATGGTGTTCTTTGGGTTGTACTCATCCTTCTTCTTCCTCCAAATACAGCGAGTGGAGTTTAGACCAAAAAGCTATATTTTTGTCTCATCAGACCACATGACCTTCTCCCATTCCTCCTCTGGATCATCCAGATGGTCATTGGCAAACTTCAGACGGGCCTGGACATGCGCTGGCTTGAGCAGGGGGACCTTGCGTGCGCTGCAGGATTTTAATCCATGACGGCGTAGTGTGTTACTAATGGTTTTCTTTGAGACTGTGGTCCCAGCTCTCTTCAGGTCATTGACCAGGTCCTGCTCAGTAGTTCTGGGCTGATCCCTCACCTTCCTCATGATCATTGATGCCCCACGAGGTGAGATCTTGCATGGAGCCCCAGACCGAGGGTGATTGACCGTCATCTTGAACTTCTTCCATTTTCTAATAATTGCGCCAACATTTGTTGCCTTCTCACCAAGCTGCTTGCCTATTGTTCTGTAGCCCATCCCAGCCTTGTGCAGGTCTACAATTTTATCCCTGATGTCCTTACACAGCTCTCTGGTCTTGGCCATTGTGGAGAGGTTGGAGTCTGTTTGATTGAGTGTGTGGACAGGTGTCTTTTATACAGGTAACGAGTTCAAACAGGTGCAGTTAATACAGGTAATGAGTGGAGAACAGGAGGGCTTCTTAAAGAAAAACTAACAGGTCTGTGAGAGCCGGAATTCTTACTGGTTGGTAGGTGATCAAATACTTGCAATGCAATAAAATGCAAATTAATTACTTAAAAATCATACAATGTGATTTTCTGGATTTTTGTTTTAGATTCTGTCTCTCACAGTTGAAGTGTACCTATGATAAATATTACAGACCTCTACATGCTTTGTAAGTAGGAAAACCAGCAAAATCGGCAGTGTATCAAATACTTGTTCTCCCCACTGTATATCTCTCTATTATGCGTTGGAATACTTTGGAATAAACATACACACGCCTTGATATTCTCGCCTGTCCAGCCTGCGCAAAAAAATAAATACAGCTTCCATCCCATTATTTGATAACGGATCAAGAGAGTTTGGAAGAGTCCAGCCACCTTTATAAATTACAGAGGAAGAGCTGTGTGTGTGTGTGTGTGTGTGTGTGTGTGTGTGTGTGTGTGTTTGTATCCCGAACGCTCGACTTGGCGCAGCATCCAGTCTCCATTAAAAAGCCCTTCATTTATAATCTTTTCACACTGGGCCTGTGACTGTGTAGGTGTAATGGGATGTGGGCACGGAACACACACACAGTCGCTCCTTTCCCAGAGGCGGTGCGGTTGTTTCAGACTCTAGCCATTTCCCAATAGCTTCTGAAAACATTGGGTCATTTGCTGTTCTTCTCTAAGCACCTCTCTCCCCCTCACACCCACGCCATATCACACAGGAGATGGAACTGCAGCTGGGAGGTGGTTCGACCCAAACCTAAAACATTGACAGCTTCCTCACAGGGCCTGAGGAAAACAACAGAGGGAGGGAGGGAGGGAGGGAGGGAGGGAGGGAGGGAGGGAGGGAGGGAGGGAGGGAGGGAGGGAGGGAGAATGATGGGAGGGGGTAGAGAAAGTGAGAGAAAAAGACAGAGAGAGAGGGAAATAATTAAAGGAGTAAGAATGGGAGAGCGATGCAGTTGAGATTTATTCATCTGATTATTATTAGGATAGACAGGAAGAAAGTCGCTGGTGCTGATAAAGCCATGTAAAAATGATAATTATGTAATTACCACCCACTGGCTGTGTAGAACGTTGGGGCCTGCCTTTCTATATTGTACAGATCTAATCATGTGATTTAAGCCTGATCTGCATCTTTATCTGAGCTGGGCCATTGCTAATTTATTCATAGATTTATTTACTGTTCGCCAGTTTTCGAAAGAAACACAATTAATTTCCAGCAACGCACGCAGAGCGGGAATTACCCCCTGCCCACACTGAACGACAAGGGACCAGAGATGCGTTCGGGATCTTGTTCTGTCTGACAGTTTGCGTTCTAACCGCCTTGAGTCTCTGTGAAATGTATTAATTAATTAATCAATTACCATACAGAACTCCAACATCAGCCTCAACAACACCATACCCTTTCTGGCATCCAATGTCCATCTCTTCTTCATTCTAGAAAGGTTGACATAATCCCACCAGGGGAAGCTACGTGAAGACTGACTGGCATAATTTGATTAATATTTAAATCCAGACCTAACCACCATCTGACTCCTCTAGTGATGTCTGGTGATTGAGCCATTCATGGGGTATTCTCCTTTACATTCCCATGGCTGATATCTGTTACCTACCCATCATGCCTAGCTGTGAAAGAGTAGAGGTATCGCTGGTGGATGACACTGATCTTATCTAAAGATTTCTCTTTGTCTCCTGGTGATATTCTGCTATTTCCTTTTCATCTGTGGTGCCATTTACCGTGGCTCCTCCAGGCTCCCTCCCCAGACAGACAGACAGACAGACAGACTACACTGAGACACCCTAAGACTAGGCTGCCCTTTAAACCATCAGACATAAATGCTGTCTCTCTGGGCTTTTACTGCAGTTTTATACCATTAATAGCATGGGGAAATAATTTCAAAACCACCAATTTGAAATTCTTTTGAAAGACTACCACCAATTTAAAATGTCTTTGAAAAGACCACCACCCGTTTGGAATTCATCTTAAAAGACATCCAGTTCGGAGCGTAGCCCATCAGAGGTGAATCTTTTCCCAATTACCGCACAGCGCAGGGTGGCTAAATTGTCACACCCCCTATTATGTCATGTCGTGTCATCATATAATGTCTTATCACTACCTGTCCCGCTCTCCTCACTCTTGTCCATGATATGATTGATTTTTTTTAAACATTAAATGCGCTATGCATTATGTGGGTTGAATGCTGTAACACAGAATAAAACATGATGGAAGTGACTGCCCATGACTGCTTATCACTTATCAACCATCATTTATTCACATTACTTTACTTTAATACAATATTTCAGTTGTTCTGAATATTACATTTGTTTTATTTAATGACTTTATTATTTAATTCCAAGTCATCATCTCATCTCTATAGAGCTGCTGCTTATGCTGTCTGACAAAATCACTATTTTAGTAGTTCTTCAAAGTAAATAAGGCATACTTCTATGACTGCTGAATACCAACGATCAATCACTTAGATTATGTCTTTTCAGGTAGAGAAACACCACATGGCCAAAAGTATGTGGACAGCTGCTCGTCAAACATCTCATTCCAAAATCATGGGCATTAATATGGATTTGGTCCCCCCTTTGCTGCTATAACAGCCTCCACTCTTCTGGGAAGGCTTTCCACTAGATGTTGGAACATTGCTGCGGGGACATTAGTGAGGTCTGGTGCTGATGGGCGACTAGGCCTGGCTCGCAGTCGGAGTTCCAATTCATCACCAAAGGTGTTAGTTGGGGTTGAGGTCAGGGCTCTGTGCAGGCCAGTCAAGTTCTTCCACACCGATCTCGACAAACCATTTCTGTATGGACCTCGCTTTGTGCATGGGGGCATTGTCATGCTGAAACAGGAAAGGGCCTTCCCCAAACTGTTGCCACAAAGTTGGAAGCACATAATCGTCTAGAATGTCATTGTATGCTGTAGTGTTAAGATTTCCCTTCACTGTAACTAAGGGGCCTAGCCCAAACCATGAAAAACAGCTCCAGACCATTATTCCTCCTCCACCAAACTTTACAGTTGGCACTATGCATTGGGGCAGGTAGCATTTTCCTGGCATCCACCAAACCCAGATTTGTCTGTCGGACTGCCAGATGGTGAAGCGTGATTCATCACGCCAGAAAACGCGTTTCCACTGCTCCAGAGTCCAATGGCGGCGAGCTTTACACCACTCCAGCTGACGCTTGCATTGTGCATGGTGATCATAGGCTTGTGTGTGGCTGCTCGGCCATGGAAACCCATTTCATGAAGCTCCTGACGAGTAGTTATTGTGCTGACGTTGCTTCCAGAGGCAGTTTGGAACTTGGTAGTGAGTATTGCAGCCGAGGACAGACGATTTTTACACACTTTACGCTTCAGCACTCGGTGGTCTCGTTCTGTGAGCTTGTGTGGCCTACCACTTCGCGGCTGAGCCGTTGTTGCTCCTAGACGTTTCCACTTCACAATAACAGTACTTACAGTTGACCGGGGCAGCTCTAGCAGGGCAGAAATTTGACGAACTGACTTGTTGGAAAGGTGGCATCCTATGACGGTGTCACGTTGAAAGTCACTGAGCTCTTCAGTACGGGCCATTCTTCTGCTAATATTTGTCTATGGAGACTGCATGGCTGTGTGCTTGATTTTATACACCTATCAGCAACAGGTGTGGCTGAAATACCTGAATCCACTAATTTGAAGGGGTGTCCACATACTTCTGGCCATGTAGTGTACCTCGTGAAGCAACTGCTCTCTATCCCTCTCGATCACGCGTTCTTCTTTCTTATCTCCCTCTCCGTGTCTGCCCCACACAGACCGGACAGGTAGGCCTCAAATGGATTATGGTCATTGTAGTTAATTACCACGTTTTCTGCTCTACACCACTCAGAATATTAGCCTGTTGGAAACTACAGCTCTCTACTGCATCGCACAGTTTGGGCTTGATCTGATATATCTCTAGAGAAACTGTGCAATTGATGTGAGCATTGATCTCACAGAAAAAAACTGACCTAAATGTAATTCAAATGATTGAACGAACGTATGTCAACATTTTGGTTAATCGCTTAGCACTACTGAGTACTCACGTGGCCTGTCTATCTGCCTCTACCTGTCAGTCTGATAGCCTGTGAACCCCAACCTCAAAGCCCTAATTTAGTCAAAGTACTGATAAACAGCATGAGACCCTAGAGAGGGGCTGACTGGCGGCCTGTCTATACACACACACATCCCCATCCACATTCTCTCACATAAACAGGCCCATCTGGCCCTCCTGTCTGTAGTTCACGTGTATGGTTGTAACTACTGAATCCCTCCCCCTCCTCCTCCTCCTCCTCTTCCTCCTCCTCCTCTTTCTCCTCCTCCTCCTCCTCTTCCTCCTCCTCCTCCTCCTCCTCCTTCCCCAACCCAAAGCTCCAGAGTCTTTAGCCTACTAAGTGAACTGGCTAACATCTCCTATGAGGAGAGCTGTACATCATAGATGTGTCTTGTTTCAGATACAACTTTTCATCCCAAATTGCACCCTATTTCAATATATCATGCACTACTTTTGACCGAAGTAGTGCACTATATAGGGAATAGGGTGCCATTTGGGGGGCAGTCAGGGGGGTTCCCTCAGGGAACACATCTCTCTGATCCACACTGCTTTAATGATTTAAGTATAATGGTGCCTCATAGCAACGGTGAACGCTACATTAGCTCGCTGTTGCAAAACAATGGCTCAAGACGATACCCAGGCCAGGAGATGTGGGATGGGGAGTGGAGGACTACAGCTCATCGTTACTGCTATCCAGAGGCTGCTGTTGACAAATTGTTTTCCCTAAATAGAATTATTCATCAGGATATGATCAGCCCTGGATGTCAGCACAGCACCAGTAGACCATTCTATCATCATTGATTAGTTGTATTGATAACTCATATGTAGATATAGATTGGTATTCTAGCCCATGTTGTTTGTTTGCTCTATGGTCCATTAGAGCCAGACTAGAAGGCTGTAGACCAGGTGTCTGGCTGAAGATGTTGGGTACCGACTTCAGACGAGCCCTGTGACGCTAGTGTTGGTGAGAGTCTCGTCTTGGCATAGAGGGGTCATAATAGTTTTGTAGGTTTTGACGTTTTTGGGATGTCTCATGGTCTGACAAACACAGCTGTAGCTCTGCCACCTTTCACCGCAGATGCGGAAGACCAACATTGACGGATGCGGTGGATTGAGACGCAGCCCGTGCAGAAAAACAGATACTGTATGTCTCGCTTAAACAGACATGGGAATTTCTGGGGATTTTTGTATTATGCTAATTCAATTTCCACAGGGGCGCGGACATTGACTCTAGGGGTTAAGTTGCTTGATGGAGGATTTATCTATGAGAAATATATCAGAGAGCCAAATGCTATTCTGAAGCCAGCATACAGTATAATATGATACTCGGTAAAAGAGAGGTGTTCATATCATTCTTCTTAGACGACAAATAGCATCAACAGTGTTTGCTTTTTCATTAATTTATCTGTAAATTCCAACATTCAACCACTGTTGATTGGCAACAAAGTCTATTGACCTGAATTAAAATGTGTCCTTGCTCAACTGTCAGTCAATTAACATACAGACAGAGAGGGGGGATTGGGGGTTGACCTGGGAAACACCTGATCATATAATTGCCTCTTGTTTATTTGTTGACTTAATTAAATTACTCTGATAGGAGTGGAGATGATTAGTATGCTTCCGCAAAATTAGCAGAAAATCCAATTGGCTATTATTATAATTAGCCCCAGTGGCGCAGTGTGTTATGTGTGGTGAGAGACACTGAAGTGGTGGGCCACACACACACACACACACACACACACACACACACACACACACACACACACACACACACACACACACACACACACACAGAAGTGAAATGCTACTGAAAGACAAGTGTGCCCTTTCCCCACAACACATAAATCATAGGGAGTCAGTCCAATGTGGAAATGTGATAATGTCACTGTTGGGAATGGCTGGAGTATGTCACTGTGGGTGTTACACTCCACACTCCACAGAGCCTGGATAGGTGAAAAGGCTAAAGTGGCATTTATCATCTGCTGTGAACACTAGCCAGTTGGCAGGAGTGTGTTTATATGAACTGCAGTATGACTTAAGTATGAGAGGAAGGATGTCAGTTGAGGTTTGTGTGTATCTGTTGTAGCAGTATTTGGGTACCTGCTTTCTGTACGTGCATGTCCTAATATTACTGTCTGTGTGAGTAGTTCGGCATTATGCCAGTATGTGTGTGTGTGTGTCTATGAGTGAGTGTGTGTGTGTGTGTATGAGTGAGTGTGTCTGTGAGTGAGTGAGTGAGTGTGTTTGTGAGTGAGTGTGTGTGTTTGTGAGTGAGTGTGTGTGTGTGTGTGTGTGTGTGTCTATGAGTGAGTGTGTGTGAGCTTGTCTGTGTCTTTGTGTGTTTAAATGAGCCTGTGAATTCTCTCTCTGCACTATGTCCGCACAGTGTTATAGCAATCCTCTACATAAAAAGGCCATACAACTCAATACCTCCACAGTTATCCCTTTGGTTCAGCTGACCCTATTAAGGCAGGGCCAGCCGCTTATCACTGCATACTAACAGTCATTTAGCCTGTGCTGCCACTACACAGAGCCAGGGCCAGGCCTGGGGCTATTTGGGCAGCCAGGAAATCAATGAGGTTAGAGGGAGACACAGAGAGGTTATAGAGGAGCCTGTCAGAGCCTGTCTCAGAGCATCTCTCTCAGTCTCAGACACATACAGTACAGAAGCCAAGTGTTTTTAGCATGGCTGTGGCTCTTGGCCCTGGAGGCTCCATGGCTGGATGTGTAGTTCAGAGCAGGCCCAGGCGCCTGTGGCTCTGGGCCCTGGAGGCTCCATGGCTGGATGTGTAGTTCAGAGCAGGCCCAGGCGCCTGTGGCTCTGGGCCCTGGAGGCTCCATGGCTGGATGTGTAGTTCAGAGCAGGGCCTGGAGTGTGATTGTGTTTCTCATCTCTAATCTCATACCCTTTTTAGCGCCCACTGTCATTCTGTTACGCAGTCTGTTAGAAGAAGTTCCTCTTTCTTACTGTTCTGTTTTGTCTAAACTCTCTTACATGACTCTTACATGACAGCTCATGGTTTCCCTTCATCACTCTCCCATGTTTAGACCTCTAACTCATCCCTCTCTCTTTCTTTCTCTCTCTCTCTCTCTCTCTCTCTCTCTCCGTGTCTCTTGCTTCCCTCTACAGACGCCAAGGCCTGCCCCGCCAAGGAGTTCCAGTGCCATAACAGGAAGTGTGTGGCTCCCATCTTTGTGTGCGACGGCGATGACGACTGCGGGGATGGGAGTGATGAGGAGAAGTGTTCCATTTCCACCTGTGGCCCCCACGAGTTCCGCTGTAACGACTCAGAGTGCATCCCAGCCCTGTGGAGCTGCGATGGGGACCCAGACTGCGGGGATAAGTCTGATGAGTCTATGGAGTGCTGTAGTCGCCGGACAGAGCCCCAGAAGCCCCGTTGCCCGGCGGGGGAGTTCCAGTGTGGAAGTGGAGAGTGTGTCCACCTCAACTGGAAGTGTGACGGCGACGCAGACTGCAAGGACAAATCTGACGAGGCTGACTGCGGTAAGTCATCTACTGTATCTGGGCTTGGGTCACCTGAGGATGCACACAGGATGTGGCCGTACATATACAGTGCATTCGGAAAGAATTCAGACCCCTTGACTTTTTCCACATTATTTTTACATTACAGCCTTATTCTAAAATGGATTAAATTGTTTTTTTTCCCCTCATCAATCTATGGCTGTGGTCAAAAGTTTTGAAAATGACACAAATATTAATCTTCACAAAGTCTGCTGCCTCAGTTTTTATGATGGCAATTTGCATATACTCCAGAATGTTATGAAGAGTGATCAGATGAATTGCAATTAATTGCAAAGTCCCTCTTTGCCATGAAAATGAACTTAATCCCCAAAATACATTTCCACTGCATTTCAGCCCTGCCACAAAAGGACCAGCTCGCATCATGTCAGTGATTCTCTCGTTAACACAGGTGAGAGTGTTGACGAGGACAAGGCTGGAGATCACTCTGTCATGCTGATTACATTTTACATTTACATTTTAGTCATTTAGCAGATGCTCTTATCCAGAGCGACTTACAGTTAGTGAGTGCATACATTTTCATACTGGCCCCCCGTGGGAATCGAACCCACAACCCTGGCGTTGCAAGCGCCATGCTCTACCAACTGAGCTACAGGAGGCCCCTGATTGAGTTAGAATAACAGACTGGAAGCTTTTAAAGGAGGGTGGTGCTTGAAATCATTGTTCTTCCTCTGTTAACCATGGTTACCTGCAAGGAAACACGTGCCGTCATCATTGCTTTGCACAAAAAGGGCTTCATAGGCAAGGATATTGCTGCCAGTAAGATTGCACCACCTAAATCAACCATTTATCGGATCATCAAGAACTTCAAGGAGAGAGGTTCAATTGTTGTGAAGAAGGCGTCAGGGCACCCAAGAAAGTCCAGCAAGCGCCAGGACCGTCTCCTAAAGTTGATTCAGCTGCGGGATCGGGGCACCACCTGTGCAGAGCTTGCTCAGGAATGGCAGCAGGCAGGTGTGAGTGCATCTGCACGCACAGTGAGGCAAAGACTTTTGGAATATGGCCTGATGTCAAGAAGGGCAGCAAAGAAGCCACTTCTCTCCAGGAAAAACATCAGGGACAGACTGATATTCTGCAAAAGGTACAGGGATTGGACTGCTGAGGACTGGGGTAAAGTCATTTTCTCTGATGAATCCCCTTTCTGATTGTTTGGGGCATCTGGAAAAAAGCTTGTCCAGAGAAGACAAGTTGAGTGCTACCATCAGTCCTGTGTCATGCCAACAGTAAAGCATCCTGAGACCATTCATGTGTGGGGTTGCTTCTCAGCTAAGGGAGTGGGCTCAATCACAATTTTGCCTAAGAACACAGCCATGAATAAAGAATGGTACCAACAAATCCTCCGAGAGCAACTTCTCCCAACAATCCAAGAACAGTTTGGTGATGAACAATGCCTTTTCCAGCATGATGGAGCACCTTGCCATAAGGCAAAAGTGATAACTAAGTGGCTCTGGGAACAAAACATCAACATTTTGGGTCCATGGCCAGGAAACTCCCCAGACCTTAATCCCATTGAGAACTTGTGGTCAATCCTCAAGAGGCGGGTGGACAAACAAAAACCCACACATTCTAACAAACTCCAAGCATTGATTATGCAAGAATGGGCTGCCATCAGTCAGGATGTGGCCCAGAAGTTAATTGACAGCATGCCAGGGCGGATTGCAGAGGTCTTGAAAAAGAAGGGTCAACACTGCAAATATTGACTATTTGCATAAACTGAATGTAATTGTAAATAAAAGCCTTTGACACTTATGGAAAGCTTGTAATTATACTTCAGTATACCATAGTAACATCTGACAAAAATATCTAAAAACACTGAAGCAGCAAACTTTGTGAAGACCAATACTTGTGTCATTCTCAAAACTGTTGACCACGACTGTACACACAATACCCCTTAATGACGAAGCAAAAAAATTATTTTATAATTTTTTGCAAATATATTACAAAAAAAACGTTAATATATAATTTACATAGGTATTCAGACCCTTTACTCTGTACTTTGTTGAACCACCTTTGGCACCGATTACAGCCTCAAGTCTTCTTGGGTATGACGCTACAAGCTTGGCACACCTGTATTTGGTGAGTTTCTCCCATTCTTCTCTGCAGATCCTCTCAAGCTCTGTCAGGTTAGATGGGGAGCATCGCTGCACAGCTATTTTCAGGTCTCTCCAGAGATGTTCGATCAGGTTCAAGTCTGGACTCTGGCTGGGCCACTCAAGGACATTCAGAGACTTGTCCCGAACCCACTCCTGCGTTGTCTTGGCTGTGTGCCTAGGGTCGTTGTCCTGTTGGAAGGTGAACCATCGCCCCAATCAGAGGTCCTGAGCACTCTGGAGCAGGTTCAAAAGATCTCTCTGTACTTTGCTCCGTTCATCTTTCCCTCGATCCTGACTAGTCTCCCTGCCACTGAAAGACATCCCCACAGCATGATGCTGCCACCACCATGCTTCACCGTAGGGATGGTGCCAGGTTTGCTTGGCATTCAGGCCAAAGAGTTCAGTCTTGGATTCATCAGACCAGAGAATATAGTTTTTCATGGTCTGAGTCCTTTAGGTGCCTTTTGGCAAACTCCAAGCTTGCTGTCATGTGCCTTTTACTGAGGAGTGGCTTCCGTCTGGCCACTCTACCATAAAGGCCTGATTGGTGGAATGCTGCAGAGATGGTTGTCCTTCTGGAAGGTTCTCCCATCTCCACAGAGGAACTTTGGAGCTCTGTCAGAGTGACCATTGGGTTCTTGGTCACCTCCCTGACCAAGAAGTCCCTTCTCCCACGATTGCTCAGTTTGGCCAGGCAGCCAGCTCTAGGAAGAGTCTGGGTGGTTCCAAACTTCTTCCATTTAAGAATGATGAAGGCCACTGTGTACTTGGGGACATTCAATGCTGCAGAGTTTTTTTGGTACCCTTCCCCAGATCTGTGACTCGACACAATCCTGTCTCGGAGCTCTATGGACAATTCCTTCGACCTCATGGCTTGGTTTTTGCTCTGACATGCACTGTCAACTGTTGGACCTTATATAGACAGGTATGCCTTTCCAAATAATTTCCAATCAATTTAATTTACCACAGGTGAACTCCAATCAAGTTGTAGAAACATGATCACAGATGATCAATGGAAAAATAATGCACCTGAGCTCAATTTCAAGACTCATAGCAAAGGGTCTGAATAGTTATGTAAATGAGGTATTTCTACAAACCTGTTTTCACTTTGTCATTATGAGGTATTGTGTGTAGATTGAAAAATAATTAAGTACATTTTTAGAATAAGGCTGTAACGTAACAAAATGTGGAAAAAGTGAAGGGGTCTGAAAACTTTCCGAATGCACTGTATATGTATATAGTCTATATGGACAGGAAGTGGAGTTTTCTGTGTGTGTAGGGTTGTAGTAAGCTTAGAATGACTTAACAGCTTAAAATCACTATACATATCTATGTACAATTAATATATGTGGATGGATTTGTTTGTGTACAGGCATTGGTGTGTATTGTAGCCTCTTTGTCTGTATGTGTGTGCCTGCGTGTCTGTATGAATGATACAGTATGCTATCAAAGCCCCCCTGAGACATCTGTTTTGGCGCCCGTTAATAAGAAGCTCCACGCTGGAATCACCACGGCAATCAGTGGGGTTGGTTGCCATGCAACAGTGTGATGATTGGAACAGTGGAGAGCCCTTGAGAGGGAGCGAGGGTCCCCACTACCATGCCCTCTCTCCCTGAGTAACACACTATTCTCAACCCCAGAGACCACTCAGTAATGACAAACACTGATCACAAAGACAGGGAGGAAGTCAGAGTAGATTCATGCAGGGGTTTCAGACTTATTAGAGGGTTTGGATGTTAAAATATGATTAAACCTACCTACCATTATGATCAAAAACAATATTATGATTAAAATATAATATCCTCCCTTATTGTGGGTACTTTATGTTAACTGTAGAGACCATACTAATGTTAAACCGATGTACAAGTCATACCAGTGCTGTGGTGTCATGTGTAGTGGTATGTGATGACATGATCATTACTTAAAAAAATTAAATAATTAATGAACAACTTTTATTGTGTGCTCTGAAATAAAACCCAGTCCACGGAGGCCCACAGGAGAGGTCATCATGCTGGGTTTAGAGACAAAACATGTGGCTATGAGTCCAGAGACTGTTAGGAAAAGTAACCCAAATAAACATTAACATAACCTTTAAGTCTATATATTAGATGAAGTGCAAACAAACCACCCACAGCACAGACATTTTAGTAAGTTATTGTATCTTTGTTTCTTTGTGTCTTCTGATGAGCAGGACCCTAATGCAGTGTTCTGTGCATTTGTTTTGTTACAACCCAACATGAAATAGAGATACAGGACATTCCCCTGAACTAGGCACATGATTCTATAGGTGTACCTCAAATGTATTTAGCTGATTCCCTCATCGTCTTCCTCTCAAAGCACATTCAATCAATCAATCAATTTTATTTTATATAGCCCTTCTTACATCAGCTAATATCTCGAAGTGCTGTACAGAAACCCAGCCTAAAACCCCAAACAGCTAGTAATGCAGGTGTAGAAGCACGGTGGCTAGGAAAAACTCCCTAGAAAGGCCAAAACCTAGGAAGAAACCTAGAGAGGAACCAGGCTATGAGGGGTGGCCAGTCCTCTTCTGGCTGTGCCGGGTGGAGATTATAACAGAACCATGCCAAGATGTTCAAAAATGTTCATAAGTGACAAGCATGGTCAAATAATAATCAGGAATAAATCTCAGTTGGCTTTTCATAGCCGATCATTAAGAGTTGAAAACAGCAGGTCTGGGACAGGTAGGGGTTCCATAACCGCAGGCAGAACAGTTGAAACTGGAATAGCAGCAAGGCCAGGCGGACTGGGGACAGCAAGGAGTCACCACGGCCGGTAGTCCCGACGTATGGTCCTAGGGCTCAGGTCTCTCAGTTGGCTTTTCATAGCCGATCATTAAGAGTTGAAAACAGCAGGTCTGGGACAGGTAGGGGTTTCGTAACCGCAGGCAGAACAGTTGAAACTGGAATAGCAGCAAGGCCAGGCGGACTGGGAAGCAGAAGATCTGAAGTTCCTCCTAAATTATATACAGTGCATTTGAAAAGTATTCAGACACCTTGACTTTTTCCACATTTTGTTACGTTACAGCCTTATTCTAAAATTGATTAAATTGTTTTTTTCCCCCCCCCTCATCAATCTACGTACAATACCCCATAATGACAAAGCAAAAAAATAGATTATCTGAAATTTTAGCAAATTACAATTTATTTAAAAAAACTGAAATATCACATTTACTTAAGTATTCAGACGCTTTACTCAGTACTTTGTTGAAGCACCTTTGGCAGCGATTACAGCCTCAAGTCTTCTTGGGTATGACGCTGTATATGTATATATATATATATATATATATATATACAGTGAGGGAAAAAAGTATTTGATCCCCTGCTGATTTTGTACGTTTGCCCACTGACAAAGAAATGATCAGTCTATAATTTTAATGGTAGGTTTATTTGAACAGTGAGAGACAGAATAACAACAAAAAAATCCAGAAAAACGCATGTCAAAAATATTATAAATTGATTTGCATTTTAATGAGGGAAATAAGTATTTGACCCCTCTGCAAAATATGACTTAGTACTTGGTGGCAAAACCCTTGTTGGCAATCACAGTGGTCAGACGTTTCTTGTAGTTGGCCACCAGGTTTGCACACATCTCAGGAGGGATTTTGTCCCACTCCTCTTTGCAGATCTTCTCCAAGTCATTAAGGTTTCGAGCCTGACGTTTGGCAACTCGAACCTTCAGCTCCCTCCACAGATTTTCTATGGGATTAAGGTCTGGAGACTGGCTAGGCCACTCCAGGACCTTAATGTGCTTCTTCTTGAGCCACTCCTTTGTTGCCTTGGCCGTGTGTTTTGGGTCATTGTCATGCTGGAATACCCATCCACAACCCATTTTCAATGCCCTGGCTGAGGGAAGGAGGTTCTCACCCAAGATTTGACGGTACATGGCCCTGTCCATGGTCCCTTTGATGCGGTGAAGTTGTCCTGTCCCCTTAGCAGAAAAACACCCCCAAAGCATAATGTTTCCACCTCCATGTTTGACAGTGGGGATGGTGTTCTTGGGGTCATAGGCAGCATTCCTCCTCCTCCAAACACGGCGAGTTGAGTTGATGCCAAAGAGCTCGATTTTGGTCTCATCTGACCACAACACTTTCACCCAGTTCTCCTCTGAATCATTCAGATGTTCATTGGCAAACTTCAGACGGGCCTGTATATGTGCTTTCTTGAGCAGGGGGACCTTGCGGGCGCTGCAGGATTTCAGTCCTTCACGGCGTAGTGTGTTACCAATTGTTTTCTTGGTGACTATGGTCCCAGCTGCCTTGAGATCATTGACAAGATCCTCCCGTGTAGTTCTGGGCTGATTCCTCACCGTTCTCATGATCATTGCAACTCCACGAGGTGAGAACTTGCATGGAGCCCCAGGCCGAGGGACATTGACAGTTCTTTTGTGTTTCTTCCATTTGCGAATAATCGCACCAACTGTTGTCACCTTCTCACCAAGCTGCTTGGCGATGGTCTTGTAGCCCATTCCAGCCTTGTGTAGGTCTACAGTATTGTCCCTGACATCCTTGGAGAGCTCTTTGGTCTTGGCCATTGTAGAGAGTTTGGAATCTGATTGATTGATTGCTTCTGTGGACAGGTGTCTTTTATACAGGTAACAAGCTGAGATTAGGAGCACTCCCATTAAGAGTGTGCTCCTAATCTCAACTCGTTACCTGTATAAAAGACACCTGGGAGCCAGAAATCTTTCTGATTGAGAGGGGGTCAAATACTTATTTCCCTCATTAAAATGCAAATCAATGTATAACATTTTTGACATGTGTTTTTCTGGATTTTTTTGGTTGTTATTCTGTCTCTCACTGTTCAAATAAACCTACCATTAAAATTATAGACTGATCATTTCTTTGTCAGTGGGCAAACGTACAAAATCAGCAGGGGATCAAATACTTTTTCCCCTCACTGTATATATATATATATACATATATATTATTCTACAAAGTAGAAAATTGTCAAAATAAAGAAAAACCCTTGAATGAGTAGGTGTTCTAAAACTTTTGAACGGTAGTGTATGTATATACAGTGGGGAAAAAAAGTATTTAGTCAGCCACCAATTGTGCAAGTTCTCCCACTTATAAAGATGAGAGAGGCCTGTAATTTTCATCATAGGTACACGTCTACTCTAATTGTAGGATTTTTAATGAATTTATTTGCAAATTATGGTGGAAAATAAGTATTTGGTCAATAACAAAAGTTTCTCAATACTTTGTTATATACCCTTTGTTGGCAATGACACAGGTCAAACGTTTTCTGTAAGTCTTCAAGGTTTTCACACACTGTTGCTGGTATTTTGGCCCATTCCTCCATGCAGATCTCCTCTAGAGCAGTGATATTTTGGGGCTGTCGCTGGGCAACACGGACTTTCAACTCCCTCCAAAGATTTTCTATGGGGTTGAGATCTGGAGACTGGCTAGGCCACTCCAGGACCTTGAAATGCTTCTTACGAAGCCACTCCTTCGTTGCCCGGGCGGTGTGTTTGGGATCATTGTCATGCTGAAAGACCCAGCCACGTTTCATCTTCAATGCCCTTGCTGATGGAAGGAGGTTTTCACTCAAAATCTCACGATACATGTCCCCATTCATTCTTTCCTTTACACGGATCAGACGTCCTGGTCCCTTTGCAGAAAAACAGCCCCAAAGCATGATGTTTCCACCCCCATGCTTCACAGTAGGTATGGTGTTCTTTGGATGCAACTCAGCATCCTTTGTCCTCCAAACACGACGAGTTGAGTTTTTACCAAAAAGTTCTATTTTGGTTTCATCTGACCATATGACATTCTCCAATCCTCTTCTGGATCATCCAAATGCACTCTAGCAAACTTCAGACGGGCCTGGACATGTACTGGTTTAAGCAGGGGGACACGTCTGCCACTGCAGGATTTGAGTCCCTGACGGCGTAGTGTTACTGATGGTAGGCTTTGTTACTTTGGTCCCAGGTCTCTGCAGGTCATTCACTAGGTCCCCCCGTATGGTTCTGGGACTTTTGCTCACTGTTCTTGTGATCATTTTGACCCCACGGTGTGAGATCTTGCGTGGAGCCCCAGATCGAGGGAGATTATCAGTGGTCTTGTATGTCTTCCATTTCCTAATAATTGCTCCCACAGTTGATTTCTTCAAACCAAGCTGCTTACCTATTGCAGATTCAGTCTTCCCAGCCTGGTGCAGGTCTACAATTTTGTTTCTGGTGTCCTTTGACAGCTCTTTGGTCTTGGCCATAGTGGAGTTTGGAGTGTGACTGTTTGAGGTTGTGGACAGGTGTCTTTTATACTGATAACAAGTTCAAACAGGTGCCATTAATACAGGTAACGAGTGGAGGACAGATGAGCCTCTTAAAGAAGAAGTTACAGGTCTGTGAGAGCCAGAAATCTTGCTTGTTTGTAGGTGACCAAATACTTATTTTCCTCCATAATTTGCAAATAAATTCATTAAAAATCCTACAATGTGATTTTCTGAAAAAAAAATCTCAATTTGTCTGTCATAGTTGACGTGTACCTATGATGAAGATTACAGGCCTCTCTCATCTTTTTAAGTGGGAGAACTTGCACAATTGGTGGCTGACTAAATACTTTTTTTCCCCACTGTATATATATATATAATACATGTTTTATGTATTTTTATTTATTTGTACATTTATTTGATTAGGGAGTCATACTGAGACCAAGGCCTCTTTTACAGATGAGCCCTAAATTACAGATATTACAGAAAATACACACATCAAAATATAAATACAACATGCAAGCAGAAATAAAGAAAAACAAGGTCATAAAAAACAAACACATTCATTTGTAATAAGGTCCTCAATCAGCTTTCTGAATTGCCTTAGAGGCACCACAACATCACATTTAAGAAGGTTTTGAAGATTGTTCCACAAATAAGGTGCAAGAAAACTAAAAGCTGATTTACCTAACTCAGTATAGACCAAAGGAATTTCCATAGTTAGCCATCCCTGAGACTGGGTGTGGTAACTCATATGTCTAAAGTTTAGTAATGATGTTAGGTACAGTGGGACTTTTTGTAAAAGGGCTTTATAAATTTAAACATAGCAATGTATCAACTTACGTGACATCAAAGAGGGCCAACCAACTTTCTGGTAGAGAATTCAGTTATGAGTTCTAAAATTGTCGCCCATAGTAAAGCGCAGTGCACTATAATAAACTGCATCTAATGGCTTTAAAGAAGCGATGAGAAATGAGAAATGGAGAATCACACACACGCTCACACGCACGCACGCACACACACATACATACACACACAGTACTAACAACAGAACCAGTCCTGGGTGTGTGTTTTACGCGGACAGTGAGTAAATACCATAGAATTAGGAATTAGAATACTAGAATGTACATGAACCATCTTATGATGGGATAAAGGTCAGTCATTTTGGTCAGGGAGTTGGTCAACCATGGTTTGCCAGTGCTGTGATAAGATATTGTGTAAAATAATGCATTTGAAGAATTTATTTGCACTGTATGTTGATTAGCTAGCTAGCCAGCCAGTTTTAGAGGAATTATTCCAATAATATTTCAATTTAACTGCCAATATGCCAGCATTCCATTCAAACAATGCACTCAATCCACAGCCATACACCACACCAATCAGTTGATGATAGGACTTACACAAGTTGTAAATGCAACAAGTACTGATATTGTATCATATAATAGCACTCACAGCTTTACAAGAAAACAAAAAAAATGAGACATTTATGGTCTGTTTACATATATTTTAGAAGCTATTTAGACAGAAAATTGGTATAAAACTGGTATAAACTGTCTTTATGACAATATTTTATGTTGACAGTAATTCTATTACACTATGTCTGATATATCACATGGCTTACTTTGATTTTCCTGTGTAAGTAAAATCAGGATTATTGGGGGGAACAGAGGGTGATTTCTGTTGAATTGGAATGCCCTCTGTGTTTCCTAACCCAAGATAAAACACACACACATGTTTTCACAGGGGTCCTTTTCTCTATGACAGGAGACCAGGTTGGGGTTGGATCTCTAGAGAGATAGATAGAAAGTTGGATGATGCGCTGGTGAATTAACATAATATTTGTGGTGTGTGTGTGTGCGCTCTTTGTCTGTATCCATTCCCCCCCCCCCTCTATCCCTCTCTTTCTTGTGGTCTCTTGATTTCTACTCCCTCACGCTCTCTCTCACTCTCGTTGTGTGTGTTCTCTCCTCCACAGCTCTGCTGACCTGCCGTCCAGATGAGTTCCAGTGTGGTGATGGGTCCTGTGTCCATGGTACCAAGCAGTGCAACAGGGTGCACGACTGTCCTGACTTCAGTGATGAGGCCGGCTGTATCAACGGTGGGTAGACCCTGCCTTCTCTGCTGCCCTTTATCTCCTCTCCTAGCTATTGCATTATGTCCATATAGTTGACATATGTTCCAATAATCCAAAATACATTTTCCTTAGTTTCCTCCCATCTTTTTTCCACTTATTGCTATACTCACTGGGTTTTCACACAAAGGGAAGGCATTTATGGGTACATTGGGACACACTACTGCTGTAGCTTTCTTTCTTCATATCCTTACTACATTCTCCTATCCAGCTCTGTGGGCATTTAAAAGAATATTGGGACACAGAACTGTTTCTTTATACCTTTGGTGAAGTAAATCTAGATTTTGTTGCCATGTGTCTATGGTAACACATTCTTATTTGAGAGCTACGGTCTTTGTCTTGTCTATCTATGCCGGAGAAAACTCAAGGTCAAACTAATGCTAACTGGGATTTATTTAGGAGCCGTTGTTGTAAGATGTAGTCAGTGATCAACCTGAAATCCATAACACACTGCTACACAGTTTCACACAATGTTTGGTGTGTGTGTATGTGGGTGTGTGTGTGTGTGCTTGAATAGTGGTGTAACTCCAGCCATGCAGACACAGTAGAATAGTGGTGTAACTCCAGCCATGCAGACACAGTAGAATAGTGGTGTAACTCCAGCCATGCAGATAGACAGTAGAATAGTGGTGTAACTCCAGCCATGCAGACAGACAGTAGAATAGTGGTGTAACTCCAGCCATGCAGACACAGTAGAATAGTGGTGTAACTCCAGCCATGCAGATAGACAGTAGAATAGTGGTGTAACTCCAGCCATGCAGACAGACAGTAGAATAGTGGTGTAACTCCAGCCATGCAGACAGACAGTAGAATAGTGGTGTAACTCCAGCCATGCAGACACAGTAGAATAGTGGTGTAACTCCAGCCATGCAGACAGACAGTAGAATGGTGGTGTAACTCCAGCCATGCAGACACAGTAGAATAGTGGTGTAACTCCAGCCATGCAGACAGACAGTAGAATAGTGGTGTAACTCCAGCCATGCAGACAGACAGTAGAATAGTGGTGTAACTCCAGCCATGCAGATAGACAGTAGAATAGTGGTGTAACTCCAGCCATGCAGACAGACAGTAGAATAGTGGTGTAACTCCAGCCATGCAGACAGACAGTAGAATAGTGGTGTAACTCCAGCCATGCAGACAGACAGTAGAATAGTGGTGTAACTCCAGCCATGCAGACAGACAGTAGAATAGTGGTGTAACTCCAGCCATGCAGACAGACAGTAGAATAGTGGTGTAACTCCAGCCATGCAAGCAGACAGTAGAATAGTGGTGTAACTCCAGCCATGCAGACAGACAGTAGAATAGTGGTGTAACTCCAGCCATGCAGGCAGACAGTAGAATAGTGGTGTAACTCCAGCCATGCAGACAGACAGTAGAATAGTGGTGTAACTCCAGCCATGCAGACAGACAGTAGAATAGTGGTGTAACTCCAGCCATGCAGACAGACAGTAGAATAGTGGTGTAACTCCAGCCATGCAGACAGACAGTAGAATAGTGGTGTAACTCCAGCCATGCAGACAGACAGTAGAATAGTGGTGTAACTCCAGCCATGCAGACAGACAGTAGAATAGTGGTGTAACTCCAGCCATGCAGACAGACAGTAGAATAGTGGTGTAACTCCAGCCATGCAGACAGACAGTAGAATAGTGGTGTAACTCCAGCCATGCAGACAGACAGTAGAATAGTGGTGTAACTCCAGCCATGCAGACAGACAGTAGAATAGTGGTGTAACTCCAGCCATGCAGACAGACAGTAGAATAGTGGTGTAACTCCAGCCATGCAGACAGACAGTAGAATAGTGGTGTAACTCCAGCCATGCAGACAGACAGTAGAATAGTGGTGTAACTCCAGCCATGCAGACAGACAGTAGAATAGTGGTGTAACTCCAGCCATGCAGACAGACAGTAGAATAGTGGTGTAACTCCAGCCATGCAGACACAGTAGAATAGTGGTGTAACTCCAGCCATGCAGACAGACAGTAGTATAGTGTTTTTAACGCCATCAATGCGATACACAGAGACAGTAGCAGTGTGTGAAGGTACATGACTGTAGAGTCCTGGAAAACAGCCAGGAGATCACATTACAGAGTGGAGTACCAGCAGGATGTATTACAGTACAGTGTACCAGCAGGATGTATTACAGTACAGTGTACCAGCAGGATGTATTACAGTACAGTGTACCAGCAGGATGTATTACAGTACAGTGTACCAGCAGGATGTATTACAGTACAGTGTACCAGCAGGATGTATTACAGTACAGTGTACCAGCAGGATGTATTACAGTACAGTGTACCAGCAGGATGTATTACAGTACAGTGTACCAGCAGGATGTATTACAGTACAGTGTACCAGCAGGATGTATTACAGTACAGTGTACCAGCGGGATGTATTACAGTACAGTGTACCAGCGGGATGTATTACAGTACAGTGTACCAGCGGGATGTATTACAGTACTGTGTACCAGCGGGATGTATTACAGTACTGTGTACCAGCGGGATGTATTACAGTACAGTGTACCAGCGGGATGTATTACAGTACAGTGTACCAGCGGGATGTATTACAGTACAGTGTACCAGCGGGATGTATTACAGTACAGTGTACCAGCGGGATGTATTACAGTACAGTGTACCAGCGGGATGTATTACAGTACAGTGTACCAGCGGGATGTATTACAGTAAAGTGTACCAGCGGGATGTATTACAGTACAGTGTACCAGCGGGATGTATTACAGTACAGTGTACCAGCGGGATGTATTACAGTACAGTGTACCAGCGGGATGTATTACAGTACAGTGTACCAGCGGGATGTATTACAGTACAGTGTACCAGCGGGATGTATTACAGTACAGTGTACCAGCGGGATGTATTACAGTACAGTGTACCAGCGGGATGTATTACAGTACAGTGTACCAGCGGGATGTATTACAGTACAGTGTACCAGCGGGATGTATTACAGTACAGTGTACCAGCGGGATGTATTACAGTACAGTGTACCAGCGGGATGTATTACAGTACAGTGTACCAGCGGGATGTATTACAGTACAGTGTACCAGCGGGATGTATTACAGTACAGTGTACCAGCGGGATGTATTACAGTACAGTGTACCAGCGGGATGTATTACAGTACAGTGTACCAGCGGGATGTATTACAGTACAGTGTACCTGCAGGATGTATTACAGTACAGTGTACCAGCGGGATGTATTACAGTACAGTGTACCAGCGGGATGTATTACAGTACAGTGTACCAGCGGGATGTATTACAGTACAGTGTACCAGCGGGATATATTACAGTACAGTGTACCAGCGGGATGTATTACAGTACAGTGTACCAGCAGGATGTATTACAGTACAGTGTACCAGCGGGATGTATTACAGTACAGTGTACCAGCAGGATGTATTACAGTACAGTGTACCAGCGGGATGTATTACAGTACAGTGTACCAGCGGGATGTATTACAGTACAGTGTACCAGCGGGATGTATTACAGTACAGTGTACCAGCGGGATGTATTACAGTACAGTGTACCAGCGGGATGTATTACAGTACAGTGTACCAGCGGGATGTATTACAGTACAGTGTACCAGCGGGATGTATTACAGTACAGTGTACCAGCGGGATGTATTACAGTACAGTGTACCAGCGGGATGTATTACAGTACAGTGTACCAGCGGGATGTATTACAGTACAGTGTACCAGCGGGATGTATTACAGTACAGTGTACCAGCGGGATGTATTACAGTACAGTGTACCAGCGGGATGTATTACAGTACAGTGTACCAGCGGGATGTATTACAGTACAGTGTACCAGCGGGATGTATTACAGTACAGTGTACCAGCGGGATGTATTACAGTACAGTGTACCAGCGGGATGTATTACAGTACAGTGTACCAGCGGGATGTATTACAGTACAGTGTACCAGCGGGATGTATTACAGTACAGTGTACCAGCGGGATGTATTACAGTACAGTGTACCTGCAGGATGTATTACAGTACAGTGTACCAGCGGGATGTATTACAGTACAGTGTACCAGCGGGATGTATTACAGTACAGTGTACCAGCGGGATGTATTACAGTACAGTGTACCAGCGGGATGTATTACAGTACAGTGTACCAGCAGGATGTATTACAGTACATTACACCTCTCCTATGCTATTATTACACTAACACCTTCTCTACTGCAGGGACAGACAGACAGACAGACAGACAGACAGACAGGGTGCTAAGCTACCAAAGTTGTATCATTGTTACTTATTGCCCACAAGCTAATAATACTGGACGGAAGTGTCTGGGAACCAGAGAGCTTGTTTGATGCTATCTGGCCAGAGGAATCAGAGTAGTAGTGACATGCATTGGAAATCAAACACTTGTTGTAAGCTTTTGCAAGGTAATGATCAGTGTATTTTTCTACCCTTTTCCAGCCACTAAGTGTGATGGCCCCAGGAAGTTTATGTGCAAGAACGGACAGTGTATCGACAGCAGCAAGGTGTGTGATGCCGTCAAAGACTGCAAGGACTGGTCAGACGAACCCATGAAGGAGTGTGGTGAGACACACACAAACACACATGCATGCATGCATACACATACAAACGCATACATACACTGTACACTGATAAATGTACACACATGCATACATACACACACACACACTTATTAACATCCACTTGACATGCAAATGGTCACTGTGCTAGTAATCAGAGCTTCATTTCATCAATGGAGAGTAAATCAGTACAACTCTCAGCGCTCTCGTTCCCATCAAAGACCAACTCTTCCCTCGAGTGTGTTCACGGCTAGGAAACGTGCTCTGACTACACTACCCATAAGGCACCATATGGATTAGCTTCCCACCATAGATAATTGCAACTTAGAGCTCTTTAGTCATGGACCTCACAGTGGAATGCTCTGGAACCTCTACCTTTGTGTTCCTGATAGGTCAACAGTATGTCAACATTCAGATCAGCTCCAGCACTGGCAACCAACCACTGCTTTCATCTTTCTTATCTTTTGTAATGATGAAATAGAGTGACATGACATCTATTTGGTGTGCTGTACATTAACATCTGTGACATTATATCTTTGCTTTGCCGTACATGTTATGCATATATTCTGTTAGAATTGTATCAATGTAGAAATATAACATGGGCTTTTGTACTACTGAAACCATGTAAGTGAACATGTACTGTTCGTTAATATGGAAGATAAATGACCAGCTTGTGGTTGTACAGCATCCTCCAGCCTCCCTCTCTTCCTATCAGGCATGACTGTACCTGTAGCCTTGTTTAATCTGCTATGTAAACTCATAATGAAGTGTCTGCTGTCAACACCACTCTATCTGCTAGGATTATGAGCGGAAGGGAGGAAGGAGTGGGATAAAGGGATGCAAGGAAGGATGGAGACTGGTAGAGAGAAGGAGGAGGGGAGGGGGGTAAGGAGAGGATAGATACTGAAAGGGGAACAGAAGGAGAGAGAGGGAAGGTAAGGAGGAGGGATGGATAAAGGGATAAGAGGAGGAAAGAGGAGGAGGAGAAGGGATGGATGGATAGTGGGATGGATAGGGGGATAAGGGGAGGAAGGAGAGGGATATGGGGAGGAGGAGGGATGGATAGAGGGATGGATAAGGGGAGGAAGGAGAGGGATATGGGGAGCAGGAGGGATGGATAAGGGGATAAGGGGAGGAAGGAGGGGGATATGGGGAGGAGGAGGGATGGATAGAGGGATGGATAAGGGGAGGAAGGAGAGGGATATGGTGAGGAGGAGGGATGGATAGAGGGATGGATAAGGGGAGGAAGGAGAGGGATATGGTGAGGAGGAGGGATGGATAGTGGGATGGATAGAGGGATAAGGGGAGGAAGGAGAGGGATATGGGGAGGAGGAGGGATGGATAGAGGGATGGATAAGGGGAGGAAGGAGGGGGATATGGGGAGGAGGAGGGATGATAGAGGGATGGATAGGGGGATAAGGGGAGGAAGGAGGGGGATATGGGGAGGAGGAGGGATGGATAGGGGGATAAGGGGAGGAAGGAGAGGGATATGGGGAGGAGGAGGGATGATAGAGGGATGGATAAGGGGAGGAAGGAGGGGGATATGGTGAGGAGGAGGGATGGATAGAGGGATGGATAGGGGGATAAGGGGAGGAAGGAGAGGGATATGGGGAGGAGGAGGGATGGATAGAGGGATGGATAGGGGGATAAGGGGAGGAAGGAGAGGGATATGGGGAGGAGGAGGGATGGATGGAGGGATAAGTGGAGGAAGGAGAGGGATATGGGGAGGAGGAGGAGGAGGGATGGATAGGGGGATAAGGGAAGGAGAGCTGCTCCTTTGAGGAAATCAAATTAGACGGGGCACCTGACGCATAGCCGCCCCCTCTTGAGCCCCAGTACATTTTGGACTGGTTCCAGGTGTGTAATAGCTACATATTCCCCTAGAGCCTCCCCAGGCGCACACACACACACACACACACACACACACACACACACACACACACACACACACACACCAATATCTTGGTTGTTTTATTGATGTTTAACTCCCTTTCACCCCCCCCCCCTCTCTCTCTCTCTCTCTCTCTCTCTCTCTCTCCCTCTCTCTCTCTAGGTGTGAATGAGTGTGCAGACAAAAATGGAGGCTGCTCTCACATCTGCAGAAACAGGAGGATCGGTTATGAGTGTGACTGTCCCTCTGGATACCAACTAATGGACAAGAAGACCTGTGAAGGTAGAGTACCAGACAACCTGTCCCTCTCAGACAAGACCTGTGAAGGTACAGGACCAGAAAACCTGTCCCTCTCAGACAAGACCTGTGAAGGTACAGGACCAGACAACCTGTCCCTCTCAGACAAGACCTGTGAAGGTACAGGACCAGACAATCTAAAACCTTACTTCAATACACCAAAATGGCTCTCATTCACTTTCAGGGATTCCGTTAGCCAGTAATAGCCAGCTTTTGGCCGATAAAAAAATAGAAAAGCCCGATAATTAAAATTGCCGCTGGCCAATTGTCCAGGAGAAGAAGAAAAAATCCCATTAAGAAATAATGCTTTTAGCCTCTTCATTGATGGAAATTCCAGTTGATGGAAATACATTTGACTGGTCATGCTTATCAGTCTGTAGGTTAATTTGCATAATTTCGTGGAATTAAATTGGTGCGTGTGTACAGTATATTCGTTATGTATCTTATTTATCACACACACAGCAAACAGATACAGAGCCTTTGAGAGGAAAATCTGTCAGAAAGCGTGAGAGCTGCTCCTACTGCATCTCAAACTGTAAACGCAGACGACGGAAGACAGGCTTCATCAGCACGTCACACACCACTCTGCAATGAGCTGGAGGCAGTGTGCATTTTCAAAACGGAATTGTTTGAAACCTGAAAATTTTACTACATATGACGCATGTCTTACCTTGCTTCAAAGTAGCCTAACCAAAATCAGACCATATCCGTGGAGGCAATTATTTGATATAAACTTTCTTTCATTGTCCTGTAGCCAAAGGCACAATCCTAGTCATATTAGCAACCCATGCTAGTTGTTACATATTAGATCTCCCCTCTTTCTAAATTACGAACAGATACAGTGTCTTCGGAAAGTATTCAGACCCCTTGACTTTTTCCACATTTTGTTAGGTTACAGCCTTATTCTAAAATTGATTTAAATGTTTTTTTTCCTCATCCATCTACACACAATACCCCATAATGACAAAGCAAAAACAGGATTTTATCAAGTTTGGCAAATTTATTAAAAATAAAAAACTGAAATATCACATTTATATAAGTATTCAGACCCTTTACTCAGTCCTTTATTGAAGCACCTTTGGCAGCGATTACAGCCTTGAGTCTTCTTGGTTATGATGCTACAAGCTTGGCACACCTGTATTTGGTGAGTTTCTCCCATTCTTCTCTGCAGATCCTCTCAAGCTCTGTCAAGTTCGATGGGGACCGTTGCTGCACAGCTATTTTCAGGTCTCTTCAGAGATGTTAAATGGGGTTCAAGTCCGGGCTCTGGCTGGGCCACTCAAGGACATTCAGAGACTTGTCCCAAACCCACTCCTGCGTTGTCTTGGCTGTGTGCTTAGGGTCATTGTCCTTTTGGAAGGTGAACCTTTGCCCCAGTCTGAGGTCCTGAGCGGTTTTCATTAAGGATCTCTCTGTACTTTGTTCCGTTCATCTTTGCCTCGATCCTGACTAGTCTCCCAGTCCCTGCAGCTGAAAAACATCCCCACAGCATGGTGCTGCCAACACCATGCTTCACCGTAGGGATGGTGCCAGGTTTCCTCCAGAAGTGAAGCTTGGTATTCAGGCCTAAGAGTTCAATCTTGGATTCATCAGACCAGACAATCGGGATCTTGGTCACCTCCCTGACCAAGGCCCTTCTCCCCCGATTGCTCAGTTTGGCCGGGCGGCCAGCTCTATGAAGAGTCTTGGTGGTTCCAAACATTTAGGAATGATGGAGACCACTGGGTTCTTGGGGACCTTCAATGCTGCAGATATTTTTTGGTACCCTTCCCCAGATCTGTGCCTCGACACAATCCTGTCTCGGAGCTCTATGGACAATTCCTTCGACCTCATGGCTTGGTTTTTGCTCTGACATGCACTGTCAACTGTGGGACCTTATATAGACAGGTGTGTGCCTTACCAAATCATTTCCAATCAATTGAATTTACCACAGGTGGACTCCAATCAAGTTGTAGAAACATCTCAAGGATGATCAATGGAAACAGGATACACCTGAGCTCAATTTCGAGTCTCATAGCAAAGGGTGTGAATACTTAAGTAAATAAGGTAGTTCTGTTTTTAATTTTTCTATTTCCCCCAACCCCCCCCCCCCCCCCCCAAAAAAAAAAATCTAAAAACCTGTTTTCGCTTTGTCATTATGGGGTATTGTGTGTAGATTGCTGAGGATTTTTATTTATTTAATCCATTTTAGAATAAGGCTGTAACATAACAAATGTGGAAAAATTCAAGGGGTCTGAATACTTTCCGAAGGCACTGTATTTTCATCTCTGTCACATGAAACCGCTCGCATTTGCAGAGTGTTTTCCCGCTAATTGCATTATGGAACGAACATTCGCGCACAGCCTACTGCCTTATGTGCATTGCTGCGCTTATAATGTATATAATAACAGTTTATCAACATTTTAAAGCTAAACGTTCTGATCTGTTGCATCTTAACGTTTAGTTTTTTTGTAGCCTACTGGTTGGATGCATTTGGGATTTATCGTTCAAAAACTGTCCCAGAGTGTTAAGAATAGGCCATTTTTTTCTCGACAAGCTGAACAATAGAATAGGTCAACTTTTCTACCTTGGGGGATAGTAGATTGACATAGGCTAGTGATTTTACTGTTCGTTACTCATCTTGTTGACTGAGGAAAAGTAAATGTGGACAGTTATTCTAACATCTTCAAAGTGTGCATCAGAATTCGGGAAGAAGGGCCGCACATCATTGCATCCTCGACTTGCATGTTCTGTTAATATGAATTACCATAATCTAAATGTGATTTCTGTCATTCTGAGCACCGTGGGTGGACGCTTTAATCAGGTTACGCACCCAATGCATATGGGTCTGGTAAATTGCTCAAATGTGCGGTAAATTAAAATGCAGCCGGTCAAATGTCCGGGAGCCACATTTTCCTAATGGAAACCCTGTTCCCTTTAGCCATTACATCATGACCAACGATTGCTCTGTCTGAAAATTGCTCTCTCAATCTCTTACACGTTCCCTTCTCTTCTCGTACTCTCTCTTTCCAAACAGTACTTACATATATCTCTACCTACCGCCCATCCCCTTGGTCTCCTGTCTGTGTGGAGACAGTGTGTCCTGTGTTATTGATGTATTTCTAATGTCTCTCCCCAGACATAGATGAGTGTGAGAATCCCAACTCATGCAGCCAGATCTGCATCAACTACAAAGGAGACTACAAGTGTGAATGTTACGAGGGCTATGAGATGGACCCCAGCACCAAGACCTGCAAGGCCGTGGGTAAGAGAGGCATCCCATTATGTCCCTGGCAACCACAGAAGAGACATAGACACACACAAACACAGATATATACACACACACATACATGCATGCATGCACACACACACCGCAACCCAGCAACATCACAGTCTATTCTCAGCCCATCCGATATGAATGGAGGTTCTTTGTATGCAGGACTAGCACGGCACAGCAATCTGCGGTCGGTAAGGCAAATATTTGCTTTCTGCTTCTCAGGTAATGAAAATAAAAACATTCCCCCCTTGCCTGTCAGGGCGCTGTAGGACACAGCCAGGTATTGTCCCTCTCCGTGCCCCCACGGTAAACACTCCAGGCTGGGCATGAATATAAATAATGTCCCTGGTCTTAACTTCGGGGCCTGGGACTGATCTTTGACTGTGTAGAGAAAGACAGTATTTTTGATTAGCATCATCATTCTTAGGTTAGATCATTACAGGGCAAACTGATGCGGTAATGAGGGGGCTTAAGCAGCAATTGGCTCGGCTTTGCTCTAAGTGGCGTGAAAAACGACATTGATTACCTTCCATCTGAGAAGGCACATCTTTGTTACTGTTAGAGAGAGCATACACACTGTCAGAAAGCTGGGGCGTTTATTATTAGAGCGGAGGGGAGGGGGGGTGTGTGTGCATTCGTGCTTGCTTGTGTTGGTGTTAATAGAATAGCTCCTTGGTTATTGAAGTGAAGTGATGGAGAGTTGCGTTCTGTTGGGCGCATCCATCCGTATTGTTGATTGCAGCCTATGCAGCACAGAGAGACAGGGACATATTATTATTATTATTATTATTATTATTTATGCAGTGGTTTATTTATTCTGAAGCTTGGGAAGGAGGTAGAAATGCAGAGGCGCCTGCTATGTGATGCTGAGGTAATATGGATTTAATGAACCTCCACACTCACAGACACACACATCAACAGACACACAACCTCGTACATTCTCAACGACGCACACACTCATACCAATTTACAGACAACACACGAACACACACACACATTCCACTGCGGTAGATTGGTTAGGTTCACTCTCCTGCTCGACAACAGGAGCTGACAGCTGAAGCGATGATGTCGTTAAGCAGATCACACTGAGCTGTAAAACCTAAGGCTTTATTTGTGATGTTCAGCGAACGCGATACCATTATTACCCTTCATCCAATCACACACACAGATTAGAGGGCATGGGCCATTATGCTACTTTTTACTGCTCACTGACGATGTCTGAATATCGTCTTAACTTGGAAAGCCCTTGGAGGCTGGATGGAGAAAGCGTTATAAGAATACTCATTTGATATACTTTCTGAAGTGTTTTACTAGTTTTAATTGTAGCTACCACGCATAATGATTTAGACAGCAGTCTCCCATATGGTTCTCTAGTTACTATGAACAGTGTAGAAGGTCATTAAAACCACAACTCCCAGGTTGGTGGCATCATGTTACGTTCATCGCTATAATCCAAAAGTATGTAATTTACCATACAATGGAGCAAGTTGATTCCCACAAGTCATTGAATGTTTTATTTTGTTCACCCTGGGTGCAATATCACTCACTAACAGTTAATGACTAACTGATTGGCTCTCACAATTTTTCCTTTGTGCATACATGCATTTGTGTGTGTTTGTGTCCGTGTCTGCAATTATACTGCAGCATTCTCTGCAAACATGTAAATATATACTTACTCAGTCTATTCTCATAAAACACTGAGGTGTGCAGTTTTGCTCTCCTCTTTGTCCTTCTCTTTGTCCTTCTCTTTATCCTCCTCTGTGTCCTCCTCTATACTCCTCTATACTCCTCTTTGTCCTCCTCTATACTCCTCTTTGTCCTCCTCTATACTCCTCTTTGTCCTCCTCTATACTCCTCTTTCGTCCTCCTCTTTGTCCTCCTCTATACTCCTCTTTTTCTTCCTCTTTGTCCTCCTCTATACTCCTCTTTGTCTTCCTCGATACTCCTCTTTAACCTCCTCTTTGTCCTCCTTTATACTCCTCTTTGTCCTCCTCTATACTCATCTTTGTCCTCCCCTTTGTCCTCCTCCTTGTCCTCCTCTATACGCCTCTTTGTCCTCCTCTATACTCCTCTTTGTCCTCCTCTATAATCCACTTTGTCCTCCTCTTTGTCCTCCTCTTTGTCCTCATCTATACTCCTCTTTCCCCTCCTCTTTTAACCTCCTCTTTGTCCTCCTCTTTGTCCTCCTCTTTGTTCTCCTCTTTGTCCTCCTCTATACTCCTCTTTGTCCTCCTCTTTGTCCTCCTCTATACTCATCTTTATCCTCCTCTTTGTCCTCCTCTATACTCCTCTTTGCTCTCCTATTTGTCCTTCTCTTTATCCTCCTCTGTGTCCTCCTCTATACTCCTCTTTGTCCTACTCTATACTCCTCTTTGTCCTCCTCTATACTCCTCTTTGTCCTCCTTTATACTCTTTGTCCTTATCTATATTTTTGTTTTATTTTTTTATTTCACCTTTATTTAACCAGGTAAGCCAGTTGAGAACACGTTCTCATTTACAACTGCGACCTGGCCAAGATAAAGCAAAGCAGTGTGATAAAAACAACAACACAGAGTTACATATGGGGTAAAAAAAAACAAAGTAAAAAATACAACAGAAAATATATATACTCCTCTTTGTCCTCCTCTATACTCCTCTTTGTCCTCCTCTTTGTCCTCCTCTTTGTCCTCCTCTATACTCCTCTTTGTCCTCCTCTATACTCCTCTTTGACCTCCTCTTTGTCCTCCTCTATACTCCTCTTTGCTCTCCTCTTTGTCCTTCTCTTTATCCTCCTCTGTGTCCTCCTCTATACTCCTCTATACTCCTCTTTGTCCTCCTCTATACTCCTCTTTGTCCTCCTTTATACTCCTCTTTGTCCTTATCTATACTCCTCTTAGTCCTCCTCTATACTCCGCTTTGTCCTCCTCTATACTCCTCTTTGTCCTCCTCTATACTCCTCTTTGCCCTCCTCTTTGTCCTCCTCTAGACTCCTCTTTTTCCTCCTCTTTGTCCTCCTCTATACTCCTCTTTGTCCTCCTCTATACTCCTCTTTTGTCCTCCTCTGTGTCCTCCTCTATACTCCTCTATACTCCTCTTTGTCCTCCTCTATACTCCTCTTTGTCCTCCTCTATACTCCTCTTTGTCCTCCTCTATAATCATATTTGTCCTCCTCTTTGTCCTCATCTATACTCCTCTTTGTCCTCCTCTTTGTCCACCTCTTTGTCCACCTCTTTGTCCTCCTCTATACTCATCTTTGTCTTCCTCTTTGTCCTCCTCTATACTCCTCTTTGTCCTCCTATTTGTCCTCCTCTATACTCCTCTTTTTCCTCCTATTTGTCCTCCTCTTTGTCCTCCTCTATACTCCTCTTTGTCCTCCTCTTTGTCCTCCTCTATATTCCTCTTTGTCCTCCTCTTTGTCCTCATCTATACTCCTCTTTGTCCTCCTCTATACTTCTCCTTGTCTTCCTCTTTGTCCTCCTCTATACTCCTCTTTACCTCCTCTTTGTCCTCCTCTATACTCCTCTTTGTCATCCTCTTTGTCCTCCTCTATACTCCACTCTTTCCCTCTCCTTGCCTATCTGTCTGCATCTCTGTGTTTTACTCCTCAGTCCACCTTTTTACTGTCGCTCCCTCAATCTCACTATGCACCCTTTTCTCCCTTTAGGGTATCTCCCTCCCTCCCTCTATATAAATATATAACAGTTCCCAGTCTCCTTCCCAGCATTTGTTAAAAGACAGGCAGCAATGTAATCCAGCTCTGTCTGTTGTGGCAGTGCCTCTGCTCAGCTCAGCTCCTGTCTGTCATAGTGAGTCTAGGGCAGAGTCTAGGGCAGAGTCTAGGGCAGAGTCTAGGGCAGAGGCTAGGGCAGCCATAGACATCACAAAACTAGGGATGGATTGGTTCAAACATTCAGCGCTCTCTGAAGTCCTAGCCTGACATGGATCTAATGGAATATACATGTAAACTGTATATTTTTGCCTGTATTAGATGGAGTTTCAGAATGACATGGTAACTTTGGTCTTGTGGATTTAGTAGAGAATAGAAAGAGTGGAGTTTCTTCATGAGGATGACAACTCAGAATATTCATATTTTCACATTTACAGTCTGTGTTTAATACGTTTTTTTTCCATAATTGTAACTAACTGTTTCTGTACGTCAGATCGATTCCTCAGGCCTGGCTGCATATCTGTCCAGCTTTATCATTTTCAAAGCTTATCTTAATTGGCTGACAGTGCAGGGCTAAAATATGGCAGATTTAAGGGGGGCTGGGGACTGTGTTGACAGAGGCAGTAGGACATCTCTCTCTCTCAATTCAATTTCAATTTAAAGGGCTTTATTGGCATGGGAAACATATGTTTACGTTGCCAAAGCAAGTGAAATGGATAAACAAAAGTGAAATAAACAATAAAAAGTGAACAGTAAATATTACTCACACAAGTACCAAAATAATAGAGACATTTCAAATGTCATATTATGTCTATATAATCAGTGTTGTAGCAATGTGCAAATAGTTAAAGTACAAAAGGGAAAATAAATAAACATAAATATGGGTTGTATTTACAATGGTGTTTGTTCTTCACTGGTTGCCCTTTTCTTGTGGCAACAGGTCACAAAACTTGCTGCTGTGATGGCACACTGTGGAATTTCACCCAATAGATATGGGAGTTGATCAAATTGGATTTGTTTTCGAATTCTTTGTGGTTCTGTGTAATCTGAGGGAAATATGTTTCTCTAATATGGTCTTACATTTGGTAGGAGGTTAGGAAGTGCAGCTCAGTTTCCACCTCATTTTTTGGGCAGTGTGCACATAGCCTGTCTTCTCTTAAGAGCCAGGTCTGCCTACGGTGGCCTTTCTCAATAGCAAGGCTATGCTCACTGAGTCTGTACATAGTCAAAGCTTTCCTTAATTTTGGGTCAGTCACAGTGGTCAGGTATTCTGCCACTGTGTACTGTCTGTTTAGTGCCAAATAGCATTCTAGTTTGCGCTGTTTTTCTGTTGATTCTTTCCAATGTGTTAAGTAATTATCTTTTTGTTTTCTCATGATTTGGTTGGGTCTAATTGTGTTGCTGTCCTGGGGCTCTGTGGGGTCTGTTTGTGAACAGAGCCCCAGGACCAGCTTGCTTAGGGGACTCTTCTCCAGGTTCATCTCTCTGTAGGTGATGGCTTTGTTATGAAGGTTTGGGAATCGCTTCCTTTTAGGTGGTTGTAGAATTTAACGTCTCTTTTCTGGATTTTGATCATTAGCGGGTATCGGCCTAATTCTGCTCTGCATGCACTATTTGGTGTTTTACATTGTACAAAGAGGATATTTTTGCAGAATTCTGCATGCAGAGTCTCAATTTGGTGTTTGTACCATTTTGTAAATGATTGGTTGGTGAGCAGACCCCAGACCTCACAACCATAAAGGGAAATACATTCTATAACAGATTCAAGTATTTTTAGCCAGATCCTAATCGGTATGTCAAATTTGATGTTCCTTTTGATTGCATAGAAGGCCCTTCTTGCCTTGTCTCTCAGATTGTTCACAGCTTTGTGGAAGTTACCTGTGGCGCTGATGTTTAGGCTGAGGTATGTATAGTTTTTTTGTGTGCTCTAGGGCAATGGTGTCTAGATGGAATTTGTATTTGTGGTCCTGGCAACTGGACCTTTTTTGGAACACCATTGTTTTTGTCTTACTGAGATTTACTGTCAGGGCCCAGGTCTGACAGAATCTGTGCAGAAGATCTAGGTCCTGCTGTAGGCCCTCCTTGGTTGGGGACAGAAGCACCAGATCATCAGCAAACAGTAGACATTTGACTTCAGATTCTAGTAGGGTGAGGCCGGGTGCTGCAGACTGTTTTAGTGCCCTTGCCAATTTGTTGATATATATGTTGAAGAGGGTGGGGCTTAAGCTGCATCCATGTTTCACCCGGCGGCCCTGTGGAAAGAAATGTGTGTGTTTTTTGCCAATTTTAACCGCACACTTGTTGTTTGTGTACATGGATTTTATAATGTCGTATGTTTTTCCCCCAACACCACTTTCCATCAATTTGTATAGCCGACCCTCATGCCAAATTGAGTCAAAAGCTTTTTTGAAATCAACAAAGCATGAGAAGACTTTGCCTTTGTTTTGTTTTGATTGTTTGTCGATTAGGGTGTGCAGGGTGAACACGTGGTCTGTCGTACGGTAATTTGGTAAAAAGTCAATTTGACATTTGCTCAGCACATTGTTTTCACTGAGGAAATGTACAGATCTGCTGTTAAAGATAATGCAGAAGATTTTCTCAAGGTTGCTGTTGACACATATCCCACGGTAGTTATTGGGGTCAAATTTGTCTCCACTTTTGTGGATTGGGGTGATCAGTCATTGGTTCCAAATATTGGGGAAGATGTCATAGCTGAGGATGATGTTAAAGAGTTTAAGTATAGCCAATTGGAGTTTGTGGTCTGTATATTTTATCATTTCATGATCAGTGGCGGCTCCTGAAAAAATTCTCAGGGGGGGCAATTTTTCTGATGATTTAGGTGACCTACACACATTTTTAAAAAGATATGTCCAGCAACAACATGAAGACAGGGGCAGCATATAAGTCAATACCAGAAGCATTTATTGACTGATCTCAAAAGTGTTGGCTTACAAAAGCAAAATAAGTTATCACAGTAAAAATAATCAAGGGTGTTCTTTCACATTCCTCAACACTGCATAAACAATATGTATGGCTTTGTAAAAATGAACAACCATATTCTGGCCAATTGTATAGATTTGTAAATATGAACAACCATATTCTGGCCAATTGTATAGATTTGTAAAAATGAACATGAACAGATTTTTTATTTTTTTGAATGGCAGTACCTTTCAAACATGTCTGCTTGCAGTAAGGTAGCACTCACAAGGTGGCCAGAGAAAGAGAACCTTTCTTTGGTGTGATCCAGGATGGTGTTGCAGACCTCTTCAGACAGCCTCTGCTTCTCCTCTTCTCTCAAAGCTGTTCTGGGTCTTTTGGCTCCTGTTGCTTCTTGCAGCTGCTGTTGAGAGGAGTCCCTGAAGGCAAACAGACCAATGTGTTTGTTGGCTTTGTACAGTATTGTTGTCTATGTGATGCACAGGTATATGCAATGTATCCATGTATAGTACAAATACTTCAGTTCCACTTAAAATGGGCAGGGATGCATAAAGTCTTTAGTGTTTAAGTTAGCCTTTGTGTCTCACATAGCCTGGATGTTCAGCACAGTATACAGTGGTGCTCATAAGCTTATGATCCCATGCTAAAGTTGACTAAAAAGAGGAATAAAAAAGAAAATAAAATTGGTGTCCTTAAAGGTTGGATTTTCCAACTTTTTTAATGAAGTCATTAAGATCAATTTCCAAAAGATGATTTTTTTATTTTTTTATTCCTCTTTTTAGTCAGCTTTAGAATGTGTTCATACACTTATGAGCACCACTGTACAGTACACATAGTATATAAAATAAGATAGATTACACCACTGGCCATATATAATGAGAATAATGTAATTTCAAACACAAATGCAGTCTCCTTTCATGCATACATTTTCAAATAAAGCTCTGCTTTGAGAAAGATCGAATGATATTGTTTAATCTTTATCTTACCTTATGGCCTGCACACTGCTTGCGAAGCTGTCGAGGGCACGTTTGATAAAGACAGCATCGATGTCCTTCTTCTGTAGCTTCTGGTACGGTGGGCTGGTCAAAGGAACCCAATGAACCCGTCCGGATGGCTTCAAAACATTCTATGAGGTCGTCTCGATTCTCGTAGACAGTGTTCACGACTCTGCTGTTGCTAACCTCATCGTTGTGGCGGCGGACAGCTAGCCTGTATCCCTCATCCAGTTGAGTGGCAATATTCACTCTCCCCAAAGCAGACAATCTCAAACCGCTATCAATGTGGTTCTTTGACAGCTCATTTTTCTTAATCTTTTCTGAAAGATGGTGCATGTCGGTTACACCAGTCGCTGTCCAAGCGGTGCTGTCTGCGGTGCCGCCTTCAGGGTGAAAGAGTAGTTTCTTAGTTACGTTCATGGTTACGTTACGTTACGTATGACGAAAGCGCGTAAGTGCAAGCCCTCAGAAACCCATAGAGATTGTATTGAAAGCTCTGAAATTTGAAAAAAAAATATTTTACATTAGAGGCTATGAGAGACTTCTGGGCGATTTTCAACCTGACTGAAATCGCCCCAAAACGGGCGGGGACATTTGAAGCACGACTTTAGCCTGATTGGACATTTAGTGGCTGGCAGATCAAACGTCTAGATTAGAACACTGAACTACTGTTGCCGTGATATAATTGATTAGAAAAAAAATCCCTTCCTTTTCCCGTTTGGCAGTGCGTCGCCCATATCGCCCTATTGAACAGACCGCCCCTGTTCATGATATGATATGATGATATATATGATATAATATGCCATTTAGCAGACGCTTTTATCCAAAGCGACTTACAGTCATGCGTGCATACATTTTTGTGTATGGTTGGTCCCGGGGATCGAACCCACTACCTTGGCGTTACAAGCGCCGTGCTCTACCAGCTGAGCTACAGAGGACCATTTCATGTAGGATACCATCAACACCACAGGCCTTTTTAGGTTGGAGGGTTTGTATTTGGTCCTGTAGTTCATTCAATGTAATTGGAGAATCCAGTGGGTTTTGGTAGTGTTTAATAGCTGATTCTAAGATTTGTAATTGATCATGTATATATATATTTTTTATTTTTTATTTTAAAAAATTGCTGTTTGATCTTTGTTATAGAGCCAAAAAAAGTGGTCTATCCACACATCTCCATTTTGGATAGATAACTCTTTGTATTGTTTGTTTAGTGTGTTCCAATTTTCCCAGAAGTGGTTAGATTCTATGGATTACTCAATTACATTGAGCTGATTTCTGATCTGCTGTTCTTTCTTTTTCGTGCTGTTCCTTCTCTCTCTCTCTCTCTCTCTCTCTCTCTCTCTCTCTCTCTCTCTCTCTCTGTCTCTCGCTCGCTCTCTCTTCTCTCTCTTTCTCTGTCTCTCGGTCTCTCACTCTCAGTTGCTCTCGCTCTGTGTTTCTGTCTCTCTCTCTCTCTCGCTCTCTCTCTCCCTTCCCTAGTGGGAGAGCGGCTGAAATTGATGGGTACAAATCCAGCAGACAGGGAAAATGATTGAATCCTAACTCGCAGTGAAAATGAAAATATTTGCTCCCCGTGCAGTGGCCCGTAGCAGCCTGGGACTGAGAAACTAATCTAGGCGTGGCTGGTGGGTGTGTGCAAGTGTGTGTGTGTTTGTGTGTGTGTGTCTGCCGTGGTTCGATACATGGAGCCAACTCAGAACGCCCTGACCTGATGGGACAAGTGGCCCGGCTTTGTCTTGATTGTGTCCGAGATGAGGAGGGAGGGAGGGAGGGGGCGAGATAAGGCTCCATCCATCTCCCTAAGCTCATCACTCTACATCAGACCAGGGCCATTTTCAAACCCATTCACCCAGACCCTGGGCCAGCTAACACCTGGCTGCCTGTCATCTCCTCTCTCTCTCTGTCTCTCTCTCTCTCTCTCTCTCTCTCTCTCTCTCTCTCTCTCTCACTCACTCACTCTCTTTATCTTTCCAACTCATCCTTTCTCTCTCAATCACCATTTAGGCCAGGGAACAGAACAGAACAGAGCTACTTGAGATGGTGATTCTGTGAGGTTGAGAACTACTCATGGAGGGGTAATAAGAGAGATGGTCAAAGAGAAGAGAGAGGAGAGAGATTGCTGTGTGGCAATGAGTGAGAGGTCTACTCCACACTCTCCTTGTGAGCTATTCATGTACGGTACCAAGACGTGTGTGTGTGTGTGTGTGTGTGCGTGTGTGTGTGTGTGTGTGCGTGTGTGTGTGTGTGTGTGTGTGTGTGCGTGTGTGTGTGTGTGTGTGTGTGTGTGCGTGTGTGTGTGTGCGTGTGTGTGTGTGTGTGTGTGTGTGTGTGTGTGTGTGTGTGTTTGTTTGTGTGTGTGTGTGTGTGTGTGTGTGTGTGACGACAGAGCAGCTATTAGAGATGGAAAGCCAAATGAAAATAGAAGGCAGTTAGAGGATAATGTAGGAGGTGGAGGTTTGGGGAGTAGGTTTCTTTCCACGCAGCTAAGCTAGAGCTGTGTGTGTGTGTTTGAGTGTATGTGTGTGAGCATACAGTACCAGTCAAAAGTTTGGACACACCTACTCATTCAAAATATTTTTACTATTTTCTACATTTTCTACATCAAAATATATTTTTGATTTTAGATTCTTCAAAGTAGCCACCCTTTGCCTTGTTGGCAGCTTTGCACACTCTTGGCATTCTGTCAACCAGCTTCACCTGGAATGCTTTTCCAACTGTCTTGAAGGAGTTCCCACAAATGCTGAGTACTTGTTGGCTGCTTTTCCTTCACTGCGGTCCAACTCATCCCAAACCATCTCAATTGGGTTGAGGTTGGGTGATTGTCGAAGCCAGGTCATCTGATGCAGCACTCCATCACTCTCCTTCTTAGTCAAATAGCCCTTACACAGCCTGGAGGTGTGTTGAGTCACTGTCCTGTTGAAGAACAAATGGTAGTCCTATTAAGCGCAAACCAGATGGGATGGCGTATCGCTGCAGAATGCTATGGTAGCCATGCTGGTAAGTGTGCCTTGAATTCTAAATAAATCACTGTCACTGTTACCAGAAAAGCACCACCACACCATCACACCTCCTCATCCATGCTTCACAGTGGGAACCACACATGCAGAGATCATCCGTTCACCTACTCTGCGTCTCACTAAGACACGGCGGTTGGAACCAAAAATCTCAAATTTGTACTCATCAGACCAAAGGACAGATTTCTACCGGTCTAATGTCCATTGCTCGTGTTTCTTGGCCCAAGCAAGTCTCTTCTTCTTATTGGTGTCCTTTAGTAGTGGTTTCTTTGCAGCAATTCGACCATGAAGGCCTGTCATTCACGCAGTCTCCTCTGAACAGTTGATGTTGAGATGTGTCTGTTACTTGAACTCTGTGAAGCATTTATTTGGGCGGGAATTTCTGAGGCTGGTAACTCTAATGAACTTATCCTCTGCAGCAGAGATAACTCTGGGTCTTCCTTTCCTGTGGCGGTCCTCATGAGAGCCAGTTTCATCATAGCGCTTGATGGTTTTTGGAACTGCTCTTGAATAAACTTTCATTTTCTGGATTGACTGACCTTCATGTCTTATGTAATGATGGACTGTCATTTCTCTTTGCTTATTTGAGCTGTTCTTGACATAATTTGGACTTGGTCTTTTACCAAATAGGGCTATCTTCTGTATACCACCCCTACCTTGTCACAACACAACTGATTGGCTCAAGCATTAAGAAGAAAAGAAATTCCACAAATTAACTTTGAACAAGGCACACCTGTTAATTGAAAGGCATTCCAGGTGACTACCTCATGAAGCTGGTTGAGAGAATGCCAAGACTGTGCAAAGCTGTCATCAATGCAAAGGGTGGCTACTTTGAAGAATCTCAAATATAAAATATATTTTGATTTGTTTAACACTTTATTGGTTACTATATGATTCCATATGTGTTATTTCATAGTTTTGATGTCTTCACTACTATTCTACAATGTAGAAAATAGTAAAAAATAAAGAAAAACCCTTGAATGAGTAGGTGTGTCCAAAATTTTGACTGGTACTGTACAGTGGGGGAAAAAAGTATTTAGTCAGACACCAATTGTGCAAGTTCTCCCACTTATAAAGATGAGAGAGGCCTGTAATTTTCATCATAGGTACACGTCAACTATGACAGACAAAATGAGAAAATTTTTTCCAGAAAATCACATTGTAGATTTGTAATGAATTTATTTGCAAATTATGGTGAAAATAAGTATTTGGTCAATAACAAAAGTTTCTCAATACTTTGTTATATACCCTTTGTTGGCAATGACACAGGTCAAACATTTTCTGTAAGTCTTCACAAGGTTTTCACACACTGTTGCTGGTATTTTGGCCCATTCCTCCATGCAGATCTCCTCTAGAGCAGTGATGTTTTGGGGCTGTCGCTGGGCAACATGGACTTTCAACTCCCTCCAAAGATTGTCTATGGGGTTGAGATCTGGAGACTGGCTAGGCCACTCCAGGACCTTGAAATGCTTCTTACGAAGCCACTCCTTCGTTGCCCGGGCGGTGTGTTTGGGATCATTGTCATTCTGAAAGACCCAGCCACGTTTCATCTTCAATGCCCTTGCTGATGGAAGGAGGTTTTCACTCAAAATCTCACGATACATGGCCCCATTCATTCTTTCCTTTACACGGATCAGTCGTCCTGGTCCCTTTGCAGAAAAACAGCCCCAAAGCATGATGTTTCCACCCCCATGCTTCACAGTAGGTATGGTGTTCTTTGGATGCAACTCAGCATTCTTTGTCCTCCAAACACGACGAGTTGAGTTTTTACCAAAAAGTTATATTTTGGTTTCATCTGACCATATGACATTCTCCCAATCCTCTTCTGGCTCATCCAAATGCACTCTAGCAAACTTCAGACGGGCCTGGACATGTACTGGCTTAAGCAGGGGGACACGTCTGGCACTGCAGGATTTTAGTCCCTGGCGGCGTAGTGTGTTACTGATGGTAGGCTTTGTTACTTTGGTCCCAGCTCTCTGCAGGTCATTCACTAGGTTCCCCCGTGTGGTTCTGGGATTTTTGCTCACCGTTCTTGTGATCATTTTGACCCCACGAGGTGAGATCTTGCGTAGAGCCCCAGATCGAGGGAGATTATCAGTGGTCTTGTATGTCTTCCATTTGCTAATAATTGCTCCCACAGTTGATTTCTTCAAACCAAGCTGCTTACCTATTGCAGATTCAGTCTTCCCAGCCTGTTGCAGGTCTACAATTTTGTTTCTGGTGTCCTTTGACAGCTCTTTGGTCTTGGCCATAGTGGAGTTTGGAGTGTGACTGTTTGAGGTTGAGGACAGGTGTCTTTTATACTGATAACAAGTTCAAACAGGTGCCATTAATACAGGTAACGAGTGGAGGACAGAGGAGCCTCTTAAAGAAGAAGTTACAGGTCTGTGAGAGCCAGAAATGTTGCTTGTTTGTAGGTGATCAAATACTTATTTTCCACCATAATTTGCAAATAAATTCATTCAAAATCCTACAATGTGATTTTCTGGAATTTCTTTTCTCAATTTGTCGTCATAGTTGACGTGTACCTATGATATAAATTACAGGCCTCTCTCATCTTTTTAAGTGGGAGAACTTGCACAATTGGTGGCTGACTAAATACTTTTTTTCCCCACTGTATGTGTATGCATTTTGTTTAATTGTTTGTGTGCATGTGTGTTTGCTGCTACCGTGTGTATTTGTGTGTGTGTGTGTTCCTTGCGGGAATTATTCAAACAAATGAGTCATTCTCTTTCACTGTGCTGAGAAATATGCCTTGGGTAGATGACGTAGACACACACATTTCACCCCAGGATAATAACCTAGAAACACAGCTTTGCCTATCTGCAGTACCAAGAATAGAACAGCGTGATTCATGGACCACAGATTCTCTCTTTTTTACAAGACAAACAGAGACTGGATATAAGGAGAGGTGTTGAGGTGACATTAGAGCCCTGTCATTGTCAATCAACCAGGAACAAGGAAGTGGCGTCTAAAGTCATTTCTAAAGTATTACTGGAAGAGTTGTGAAATATTCTGTTGACCTTTGTCCCTTGTGGGAAGGAAATTGTAACTCTGTTAGAAGGAAATTAGTTAAAATATTGCACACACCTGTGAATTATTGACTAGTATTAATCTTCTCATGAACACTGTTTGGCCCTTTGCATAGGCTAGTCTAAACCGGTTGTTTACGAAGCATGTGACAAATAAAAACATTTGTTTTTGATTTGATTTGACCTTCCAACCATTATAAGCTGTTATAAGAACAGTGACTGTGATCTTGATTTCACATCATCAGAATTGTTTTTTCCATGCTTAGCAATGTGTCAGCTATCTCTACCAATGTTTCAACTATCTCTACCAATGTTTCAACTATCTCTACCAATGTTTCATCTATATTTACCAATGTTTCAGCTATCTCTACCAATGTTTCAGCTATCTCTACCAATGTTTCATCTATATTTACCAATGTTTCATCTAGCTTTACCAATGTTCTCTCTCAGGGACGAGCTTGTACTTTGTAATAATGCTTTCCTCTGTCTGTATCAATGTTTTCAGCATTGAAATGTTATCATATTGTATATCTGTTGTGTCTCAGGGAAGAGCCCTTACCTGATGTTCACCAACCGCCATGAGATCTGCCGTATAGACCTGATAAAGAAAGACTACACCCAGGTGGTGCCCGCTCTGAAGAACGCTGTAGCCCTGGATGTGGACGTCACCACCAACAAGATGTACTGGTGTGACCTCTACCACCGCAAGATCTACAGGTAACGCACACACACACACACACACACACACATGGTGCACACGCACAAATCTGCTGTGAGTGTGAATATGGTGCAGAGCCATATATTTAGAGAGTTGGGACATTGAGGTTTCTGAATTATGTTGAATTATGTTACATGACACTACAACATTCTATGGCAGCCATGTTAGCTCCCAATTAACATTACATGGGGAATATTTAAACAATGCTGTGTAACTGAATGTCTAGAATTAGAACAATGTTCTAAATTCGAAAAGTTGGCCGAACTCTGGTTATGTGGAAAGGCGCTTATCAGGCTGAAGTTACAGAGCCATTCCTCTCTCCTCTCTCCTCTCTCTCTCCTCTCTGTCTTCTCTCTCTCTCCTCTCTCTCTCCTCTCTCCTCTATGTCTTCTCTCTCTCTCCTCTCCCCTCCTCTCTCCCCTCTCCCCTCTCTCATCTCTCCTCTCTCCACTCTCCTCTCCCCCTCTCTCCTCTCTCATCTCTCCTCTCTCTCCTCTCTTGACTACTGATCTCCTTAGCACTTCTCCCCTCTGTATGTGTACAGACAGATCATGACAGGCCCATGAGTCACAGATCTATGTATCCAGGGGCTTGTTAGGGTGCTAGAGGAAGCTACTGGACATGCAAACAAGTACACAAACACACACTAGCTTCTATTTCTGTCTGAGTAGACAATGTGCTGATGGTGAGAACATTTCAGAACATCATAATGAGAGAAGAAACTATGTTTGTTCATTTGTCACTCCCTCTCCACTGGGTTCTTTCCCTTCCACTCCTGTGTGTGTGTCTGCCGTGGTTCGATACATGGAGCCAACTCAGAACGCCCTGACCTGATGGGACAAGTGGCCCGGCTTTGTCTTGATTGTGTCCGAGATGAGGAGGGAGGGAGGGAGGGGTCGAGATAAGGCTCCATCCATCTCCCTAAGCTCATCACTCTACATCAGACCAGGGCCATTTTCAAACCCATTCACCCAGACCCTGGGCCAGCTAACACCTGGCTGCCTGTCATCTCCTCTCTCTCTCTCTCTCTCATTCTCTCTCACTCTCTCTCACTCTCTCTCTCTCTCTGTGTGTTGTTCGTTTTCCATCATGTCACACATTATGACGCTGATGCCCGAAGCACACCTGGAATGGAGAGATGGATGGTGCATGATGGGGCTGTTTGTCCTTCACACACAGATAGTTAGAAATCCACTAGTGTGTGTGTATGACGAGCTTGCCACCCTCCCTTGGAGGCAGGGGCCAGGGTAAATTATCTCAGTTGGGCCATATGCTGCTTCTAATTCCTCTCCCTGAATAATCACCCCATTACTCATCACATACACACTCACACACAAACAAACACACACACACACACACACACATTCACACCCCAGGGCCCGAGGAGGAGAGAGGACACAAACACACTGATTTGACATTGATAAGTACAGTCTTTATACACTCTCCTTCAGAACTAGCATATAACCACAGACTATGAGTTGGCCCTCACACCCACTGGCAGAGAACCTGTATACTTCCTTATGGGCTGGCACAGCAGCAAGTGCACATAGACTCCATCATTAGTGTACCAGTATCGTACACTTCTCACACGCTGGTCTGAAATTGTCGTGTTGTATACCTTAACCCCTGCTGTGCTAACATTAGGCAACAGCCACACAGTAGGATACCCACTGAGATGCTATGGATATTCCAAGTTCCATGTTGTGTAGTCATCACTTGTCACTCTGGATGATTTTCTGGGGAGGAGTGGTGAGGTGTTTCTTTAAAAAATTTATTTTAAATATTTTATAAATAATACAAAACATACACATAGAAATGACAACATCAGAGTGGTGAGGTGTTTCTGTGGGGAGCCCCTCTGTGGTGAACCCCTCTGTGGTGAACCCCTCTGTGGGGAGCCCCTCTGTGGTGAACCCCTCTGTGGTGAACCCCTCTGTGGGGAGCCCCTCTGTGGGGAGCCCCTCTGTGGTGAACCCTTCTGTGGGGAACCCCTCTGTGGTGAACCCCTCTGTGGGGAGCCCCTCTGTGGTGAACCCCTCTGTGTTATCCTCCATCCTCGTTATCTTAGCGTTAATTAATAGTGGTTAGTGTGGTGGCGGGTCCATGCAGCTCTGCTTACTTCCTGCTGTGATTAAAACATCTGAGATCAACAATAAATAATCAATAAATCAACAATAACACAGCTAATTAATGAGACTGCCTCCCCTGTCTGTCCCCATCCGTCTCTGTCTCGCTCGCTCTCTCTATCTGTCTGTGTGTGTGTGTGTGTCTGCTGTCCCTGTCTCTCCTATCCTTTTTATTCAATAATTTTCCTCCTCCGCCTCCTCCTCTCCCTCCTCCCCCTACTCCTCCTCCTCCGCCTCCTCCTCTCTCTCCTCCTCCTCCTCCCCCTACTCCTCCTCCTCCTCCTCTCCCTCCTCCTCCTACTCCTCCTCCTCCCCCTTCTCCTCTCCCTCCTCCTCCTCCTCCTCCCCATCCTCCTCCTCCTTCCACTCTCCCAGCTTTTAGTTCCTCTATCTCCCTGTTGTGTTAGGGTGTGAATTGGGACATTGCATCTGGTTAATAAAGCTCTCCTACAGGCCTAGCCAGGTAGTGGAGGAGTAATGTTTCATGGTGGATCTGCTGTGTCTCCTCTCAGGTCATCTCACCTCAGTTACTCAGACAAATCCCCCTCTTTAAGAAAAGAGGCTGGCTGCTTTGTCTGCTGATGAAAGGCGACAAGCCCATTCTAATAGCTAGTTTCTACAGGAAATAGGATTAGGGCAGGAGTTGTTAGAGAGTTGCCAGGTTAAGATGTTCCTGTCTGGGTATTCCTGTCTGGGCGACAACAGCCTATCACATGTATTACTGACCAGGAGAGTCCCTCCCCCATGGCGACAACAGCCTATCAGATGTATTACTGGCCAGGGAGTCCCTCCCCCAATTTCGACAACAGACTATCAGATGTATTACTGACCAGGAGAGTCCCTCCCCCAATGTCGACAACAGCCTATCACATGTATTACTGACCAGGAGAGTCCCTCCCCCATGGCGACAACAGCCTATCAGATGTATTACTGACCAGGAGAGTCCCTCCCCCAATGTCGACAACAGCCTATCAGATGTATTACTGACCAGGAGAGTCCCTCCCCCATGGCGACAACAGCCTATCAGATGTATTACTGGCCAGGAGAGTCCCTCCCCCAATGTCGACAACAGACTATCAGATGTATTACTGACCAGGAGAGTCCCTCCCCCAGGGTGACAACAGCCTATCAGATGTATTACTGACCAGGAGAGTCCCTCCCCCAATGTCGACAACAGCCTATCAGATGTATTACTGGCCAGGAGAGTCCCTCCCCCAATGTCGACAACAGACTATCAGATGTATTACTGACCAGGAGAGTCCCTCCCCCAGGGTGACAACAGCCTATCAGATGTATTACTGACCAGTAGAGTCCCTCCCCCAGGGTGACAACAGCCTATCAGATGTATTACTGACCAGGAGAGTCCCTCCCCCAATGTCGACAACAGCCTATCAGATGTATTACTGACCAGGAGAGTCCCTCCCCCAATGTCGACAACAGCCTATCAGATGTATTACTGGCCAGGAGAGTCCCTCCCCCAATGTCGACAACAGCCTATCAGATGTATTACTGGCCAGGAGAGTCACTCCCCCAATGTCGACAACAGACTATCAGATGTATTACTGACCAGGAGAGTCCCTCCCCCAATGTCGACAACAGCCTATCAGATGTATTACTGGCCAGGAGAGTCCCTCCCCCAGGGTGACAACAGCCTATCAGATGTATTACTGACCAGGAGAGTCCCTCCCCCAATGTCGACAACAGACTATCAGATGTATTACTGACCAGGAGAGTCCCTCCCCCAATGTCGACAACAGCCTATCAGATGTATTACTGGCCAGGAGAGTCCCTCCCCCAATGTCGACAACAGACTATCAGATGTATTACTGACCAGGAGAGTCCCTCCCCCAGGTTGACAACAGCCTATCAGGTGTATTACTGACCAGGAGAGTCCCTCCCCCAGGGTGACAACAGCCTATCAGATGTATTACTGACCAGGAGAGTCCCTCCCCCAGGGTGACAACAGCCTATCAGATGTATTACTGACCAGGAGAGTCCCTCCCCCATGGCGACAACAGCCTATCAGATGTATTACTGGCCAGGAGAGTCCCTCCCCCAATGTCGACAACAGCCTATCAGATGTATTACTGGCCAGGAGAGTCCCTCCCCCAATGTTGACAACAGACTATCAGATGTATTACTGACCAGGAGAGTCCCTCCCCCAGGTTGACAACAGCCTATCAGGTGTATTACTGACCAGGAGAGTCCCTCCCCCAGGGTGACAACAGCCTATCAGATGTATTACTGACCAGGAGAGTCCCTCCCCCAGGGTGACAACAGCCTATCAGATGTATTACTGACCAGGAGAGTCCCTCCCCCAGGGTGACAACAGCCTATCAGATGTATTACTGACCAGGAGAGTCCCTCCCCCAGGGTGACAACAGCCTATCAGATGTATTACTGACCAGGAAAGTCCCTCCCCCAGGGTGACAACAGCCTATCAGGTGTATTACTGACCAGGAGAGTCCCTCCCCCAGGGTGACAACAGATGGATGCCTTAGCTCTTTAAGTCAGTTAAGCTCTTGTATCTGACTTTTGGTCCTGTTCTATGTAATGTATCAGTACATTGTTTTGTAATACAGAGTGGTCTGATATGGACTCTGACACCTGGATGGGTCTGCAGTTGATTGTTTCTGTTGTTCTCTTTGTGTGTCTTAATATACTGTCCATGTGTATGTATAAGTATGTGTTATAATAATGTCATAATAACCTCTTCTTCTCTGTACTCCCCAGTGCGTACATCAACAAGGCCAGTGATTCGTCGGAGCAGGTGACTCTGATCGAGACAGCTCTGACCTCTCCAGAGGGGCTGGCTGTTGACTGGGTCCATAACAACATCTACTGGACCGACTCCGGAGATAAGACCATCTCCGTCGCCACGGGAGATGGCAAGAAGAGGAGGGTGCTGATCGCCACCGAGCTGAGCGAACCACGGGCCATCGCTGTGGACCCCCGACAAGGGTGAGAGGGGGCTGGATCGGAGGGAGGGATGGGATTGGGGAGTTAGGGGGGAGGTTGGTGTAGAGTTGGGGTTAGTGTTGAGAGAAGGTGAGGGAGTGAGGAGGTGAGGGAGTGATGTAAAAAATAAGGGACAGAGAGAGAGAGAGAGAGAGAGAGACAGAGAGAGAGAGACAGAGAGAGAGAGACAGAGAGAGAGAGAGAGACAGAGAGAGAGTGAGAGAGAGAGAGAGAGAGACAGAGAGAGAGAGAGAGACAGAGTGCTTCTGTCACCAACCAAGGAGGGCCTACAGCAGCACCTAGATCTTCTGCACAGATTCTGTCAGACCTGGGCCCTGACAGTAAATCTCAGTAAGACAAAAATAATGGTGTTCCAAAAAAGGTCCAGTTGCCAGGACCACAAATACAAATTCCATCTAGACACCGTTGCCCTAGAGCACACAAAAAACTATACATACCTCGGCCTAAACATCAGCGCCACAGGTAACTTCCACAAAGCTGTGAACGATCTGAGAGACAAGGCAAGAAGGGCCTTCTATGCCATCAAAAGGAACATAAAATTTGACATACCAATTAGGATCTGGCTAAAAATACTTGAATCAGTTATAGAACCCATTGCCCTTTATGGTTCTGAGGTCTGGGGTCCGCTCACCAACCAAGAATTCACAAAATGGGACAAACACCAAATTGAGACTCTGCATGCAGAATTCTGCAAAAACATCCTCCGTGTACAACGTAAAACACCAAATAATGCATGCAGAGCAGAATTAGGCCAATACCCGCTAATTATCAAAATCCAGAAAAGAGCCGTTAAATTCTATAACCACTTAAAAGGAAGCGATTCCCAAACCTTCCATAACAAAGCCATCACCTACAGAGAGATGAACTTGGAGAAGAGTCCCCTAAGTAAGCTTGTCCTGGGGCTCTGTTCACAAACACAAACAGACCCCACACAGCCCCAGGACAACAACAACAACAACACAACTAGACCCAACCAAATCATGAGAAAACAAAAAGAGAATTACTTGACACATTGGAAAGAACAAACAAAAAAACAGAGCAAACTAGAATGCTATTTGGCCCTAAACAGAGAGTACACAGTGGCAGAATACTTGACCACTGTGACTGACCCAAACTTAAGGAAAGCTTTGACTGTGTACAGACTCAGTGAGCATAGCCTTGCTATTGAGAAAGGCCGCCGTAGGCAGACCTGGCTCTCAAGAGAAGACAGGCTATGTGCACACTGCCCACAAAATGAGGTGGAAACTGAGCTGCACTTCCTAACCTCCTGCCAAATGTATGACCATATTAGAGACACATATTTCCCTCAGATTACAGCGATCCACAAAGAATTCGAAAACAAATCCAATTTTGATAAACTCCCTTATCTACTGGGTGAAAAACCACAGTGTGCCATCACAGCTGCAAGATTTGTGACCTGTTGCCACAAGAAAAGGGCAACCAGTGAAGAACAAACACCATTGTAAATACAACCCATATTTATGTTCATTTATTTTCCCATTTGTACTTTAACTATTTGCACATTGTTACAACACTGTATATATACATAATATGACATTTGAAATGTCTTTATTCTTTTGGAACCTCTGAGTGTAATGTTTACTGTTAATATTTATTGTTTATTTCACTTTTGTTTACTATCTACTTCACTTGCTTTGGCAATGTTAACATACGTTTCCCATGCCAATAAAGCCCTTAAATTGAAATTGAAATTGAAATTGAGAGACAGAGACATACATAAAGAGTTTGAGAGAGGTTGGGTAAAAGAGTAAGACAGCTTGATTGTCCATGATGTGTCACATTATGAGTTGCCTATCTGGTCAGAAACCTGAAACATGTTAGAACACTGAAACAGATCAGAACACTAAAACGTGGTCAGTCACCTGCTCTTTCCTCTCAGCATCTTGCCTTGTTTCTCTCTCCCCTCTCTCTTTCTCTCCCTCTCTCTTTCTCCATTTCTCACTCTCTCCTCCCTCCCCCTCCCCCTCCCCCTCCCCCTCTACCTTTTCCTCTTCCCCTCCCTCCCTCCCTCCCTCCCTCCCTCCCTCCCTCCCTACCTCTCTTCCTATCAGACGTAGCTGTAGGCATCAATAGCATCTATCTAGTGTCTCAGTCTGAAGCATCACAGCTCTCTCAACACTTAAGCTCCTCTCATCTCCCATCTTCCTGGCTCTCCCTGACAACTCTATTCCCCAAGGCCTTCTTCTTTCCACAACATTACTGAGCCAGACGAGCATGAAACATGCAAATGAGCCAAACGCAGGTTTGGTTCCTCAGTACAGGGAGAGAAGACAATGTTAGCTAACTGTCCCCGCTGGTCTGTATACTACCTGCCTGCCTGCCTGGCTGGCATATTTATATCATGGAGGTAGAACAGAGAGCTGCTGCCTGGGAGATATGTACACAGTTTGCCTTTGGCTCAATAGTGGAGATGGTTTACTTTTAAACCATTTAGATATTTATCTGAGATTCTTTACTACAGTATCAGGTAAGGTTGCACTGCTGATAGTCACCTAATAGCATTTTTTGTCTGTCTGTCTGTCTGTCTGTCTGTCTCTCTCTCTCGCTCTCTCGCTCTCCATACTGTGGGCTACATATCCTCACTATGTGATTATTGTAGTTATTGTTCAATCTAAATCCCCTTTCTCTCCTGTAGGTTTATGTACTGGTCTGACTGGGGGACCCAGGCAAAGATAGAGAAGGCTGGCATGAACGGAGTGGACCGCCAGGTACTGGTGTCAGAGAGGATCGAGTGGCCCAACGGAATCACTCTGGGTAAGACTGGCACTGGGGAGAGCGGGAGGGAATGAGGGAGAGAGAGGTACATTTTTGTTTATTTCACTTTTGTTTATTATCTACTTCACTTGCTTTGGCAATGTTAACATATGTTTCCCATGCCAATAAAGCCCTTAAATTGAATTGAAATTTAAATTGAGAGGGAGGGATGTAGGGAAGGAAGGAATGAGGGAGAGCTACATGATGATATTACAGATACAGAGAAAGGCTGAAGGGAAAGGAAGACACAGAGAGAGGTGAGAAGCGAAAAGAGAGAAAGAAAGAAAACATTGTAAAACAACCATTTCTGTCACATAGTTGTGAGTCAGTCAGTGTGGCTCTGTCATCAGTCAGCCTGTAGTTTGTTATTTCAGCAGAGCTGTGAATGAAGCGGCCCCAGCTGTGTCATCAATACCCCAATCATCCTCCCCTCCATCCCTCCATCCTTCCATCCCTCCACCCCTCCATCCCTCCACCCTTCCATCCCTCCACCCCTCCATCCCTCCACCCTTCCATCCCTCCACCCCTCCATTCCTCCATCCTTCCATCCCTCCACCCCTCCATCCCTCCATCCTTCCATCCCTCCACCCCTCCATCCCTCCACCCTTCCACCCCTCCATCCCTCCATCCTTCCATCCCTCCATCCTTCCATCCCTCCACCCTTCCATCCCTCCACCCTTCCATCCCAACAACAGAGCAGAGAGAGAGAGAACAACAGAGCAGAGAGAGAGAACAACAGAGCAGAGAGAGAGAGAGAACAACAGCAGAGAGAGAACAACAGAGAGAGAGAACAACAGAGCAGAGAGAGAGTACAACAGAGCAGAGAGAGAGAACAACAGAGCAGAGAGAGAGAGAGAACAACAGAGCAGAGAGAGAGAGAACAACAGAGCAGAGAGAGAGAGAGTGAGAACAACAGAGCAGAGAGAGAGAGAACAACAGAGCAGAGAGAGAGAGAACAACAGAGCAGAGAGAGAGAGAGAACAACAGAGCAGAGAGAGAGAGAGAACAACCGAGCAGAGAGAGAGAACAACAGAGCAGAGAGAGCGAGAACAACAGAGCAGAGAGAGAGAGAACAACAGAGCAGAGAGAGAGAACAACAGAGCAGAGATAGGGAGAACAACAGAGCAGAGAGAGAGAGAACAGCAGAGAGAGCGAGAGACATCAGAGAGAGAACGACAGAGCAGAGAGAGAGAGACATCAGAGAGAGAGAGACAGAGATAGAACGACAGAGCAGAGAGAGAGAACGACAGAGCAGAGAGAGAGAGAGAACAACAGAGCAGAGAGAGAGAGACATCAGCGAGAGAGAGACAGAGAGAGAACGACAGAGCAGAGAGAGAGAGAGAGACATCAGAGAGAACAACAGAGCAGAGAGAGAGAGAGAGATAACAACAGCAGAGAGAGAGAGAACAACAGAGCAGAGAGAGAGAGATAACAACAGCAGAGAGAGAGAACAACAGAGCAGAGAGAGAGAGAGAAGGGTGTGGAATTGAGGTGTCGCTAGCTAAGGCTACATCTGTATGAAAACAAGTTATGTTGAGAGTTAGAGGAGCGTGAGAGAGAGAGAAAATAACACTGGCTGGCTAATTTTGTTTCTCAAAAAAAAAAAAAAGGGATTATTTTCCCCTTTTCATCAATTTCACAGCCAGCAGGCAGACAGAGCAGAGTAGAATGGTTGATTGTATGAGTGGCTGAGTGGAGAAAGGTGAGGTTGTGAATGAATAAAGCACCGCTGTTACCTGATTGACTCCCTACAGCTGTGTTATTACATCAATATTTACTTTGCCGACCTGCTTATTCACTTCCAAAACAGTTGATCTAGCTAGCCTTATTAACTGCACACCTACACACACTCGATTGACATAGCTTGATATTAGCTTGAGGTCAGGTTAGGTTAAGTGCCAGGCTCAGGGGACTTTTTGTAGTATTCCCCATCTGGAGATTGAACCAGCAACCTTCTGATCGCTATTGTATTGTCCAATTGGAGGGCATGGCTGACAAAGAGGATTGATGTTCTACTGGACCAGAACCATCAAACTCTCTGTCTAGACCTTTTCTCATTAACTTCTGAAGAAGTGTTGTACCGTACATTAACCTGACCTCCCTCGCTCTCTCCTCTCCATTCCATTCCTCTCTTTCTCTCTCTTTCTCCCCACCTATCTCCCTCTCTCTCTCCCTTACTTATTCTCTCCCTCCCCCTCTCTCCCTTCCCTCTCCCCCTCTCTCATCCCCTTTCTCTCTCTCCCTCTCACTTCTCTCTCACTCCCTCTCTCTCCCTATCTCAGACCTATCCAACAGGCGTCTGTACTGGGTGGACTCTAAGCTGCACTTGCTCTCCAGCATCGACCTGAACGGTGACAACCGTAAAGTGCTGCTCTTTTCCCAGGACCACCTGGGGCACCCCTTTGCTCTCACCGTCTTCGAGGTAAAGAGGGAAGAGACATGGGAGGAGTAGGAGGGGGTGAAGGGTGGGAGGCACAGAGGAGGGAGGAGGGGGGAGGAGCAGGATGGGATGGAGAGTAAGGGAGAGATGGGGGAGGAGGGGAGATGAGCAGGAGGAGGTGGAGATGAGCAGGAGGAGGTGGAGAGTGAGGGGGAGATGGGGGAGGAGGGTGGAGGAGTAGGAGGGGGTGGAGGGAGAGATGGGCGAGGCATCGAGTCACAGCTGTAAAAGGGTGAGATTGGTAAGGAGGAAGGGGAGAGGCCAGAGAAGGGAGTAGGGGTTGACAGCCACAGGGAGAGGGAGGAGGGGGAGAGTGTGGGAGGCACCGGGTCACAGAGGGGGGAGGAGTAGGGAGTGGAAGGAATCGGGTCACAGAGGGGGAGGAGGGGGGAAAGTAATCTGGTCCCAGGTGGAGAAGGGAGAGTGTCAGAGGGGTAAGCAGGGAGGGCACAGTGGTGTGAGACTGTGACATGCTACAGGTAGTGTCTTTCAACAGCTGCCGTGTCAATGCCACAGGAAAAGCCTCTATGAGTCAGGCATGGTAGAATAGTGGTGTACAGAATCAATAGAGGGAGGGAGATGACCAATAAGAACTAAAGGAAGTAATAATGGGTAATGCAGAGTCAGAGGATTGGATGAGATAACAGAGCACTGGCTGCTCTAAGGACTACCAGTAGATCAGTGGTAATATGGTAGGGGTGCACACAGAGGGGGACCTGGGGACATTCAGAGAGACCACTGTCCCAGGCTCTGTGGGGCAGCAGTTATAACACTCAGAGTAACACACTCTAGAGCCTTGAAACTTAACTCTGGACCTCGAAGCCAGTTCCACTGCATTATTTCATTGTTCCCCTCTAATCAGGGACTGATTTAGACCTGGGATACCAGGTGTGTGCAATTAATTATCAGGTAGAACAGAAAACCAGGAGGCTCCGGACCTCGTAGGGTAAGAGTTGAGTACCCCTGGTATAGATGAATGGCCTCCAGCGCTGTGTTCATTCTGCAGTAGCTAGCCAGGACCCAGACTTCACAGTTCCTGTGGGTGGCCAGACCAGGCCATGGTCTTCAGTACCGCAGGGCCGTGGAGGATGGAGGGGTAGAGGGGTCATACATCACAGCCTAGCCCCCTGACAGGCCCCCCGACAGGGCAGGATTCTCCACACGACCCCCCCCCCCCCCCACCTCCACTCTCCTCCCTGGGGCCTGTGGCCAGGTGTTGGAAACAGGAAACAATGTTTTTCCACCCATCTTAGTTTTATTGCTGTCTGCTTGGCCGGAGGGAGGGAGTGGGCTGGGCTGGAGAGAGGGAGTGGGCTGGGCTGGAGAGGGGGAGGGAGGGAGTGGGCTGGGCTGGAGGGAGGGAGTGGGCTGGGCTGGAGGGAGGGAGTGGAGTGGGCTGGGCTGGAGGGAGGGAGGGAGTGGGCTGGGCTAGAGAGAGGGAGTGGGCTGGGCTGGAGAGGGGGAGTGGGCTGGGCTGGAGAGAGGGAGTGGGCTGGGCTGGAGGGAGGGAGGGAGGGAGGGAGGGAGGGAGGGAGGGAGGGAGGGAGTGGGCTGGGCTGGAGGGAGGGAGTGGGCTGGGCTGGAGGGAGAGAGGGAGTGGGCTGGGCTGGAGGGAGGGAGGGAGTGGGCTGGGCTAGAGAGAGGGAGTGGGCTGGGCTGGAGGGAGGGAGGGAGTAGGCTGGGCTGGAGAGGGGGAGGGAGGGAGTGGGCTGGGCTGGAGGGAGGGAGGGAGTGGGGCCGGAGGGAGGGAGGGAGTGGGCTGGGCTAGAGAGAGGGAGTGGGCTGGGCTGGGGAGGTAGTAGGGCTGGGCTGGAGAGGTAGTAGGGCTGGGCTGGAGAGAAGCAGTGGCGCTGGGGGGAGGGAGTGGGGCTGAGAGAGGTTACTGTAGAGTACAGACTTGAATTGGATGGGCTGTGAGGGACTGATATCGGGGCTGACTCTGTGTAGATGGGCTGTGAGGGACTGATATCGGGGCTGACTGAGTAGATGGGCTGTGAGGGACTGATATCGGGGCTGACTCTGTGTAGATGGGCTGTGATAGGGACTGATATCGGGGCTGACTCTGAGTAGATGGGCTGTGATAGGGACTGATATCGGGGCTGACTCTGAGTAGATGGGCTGTGATAGGGACTGATATCGGGACTGACTGAGTAGATGGGTTGTGATAGGGACTGATATCGGGGCTGACTCTGAGTAGATGGGCTGTGAGAGGACTTATATTTTGGGGCTGACTCTGAGTAGATGGAGTACGAATGACTGAGAGGGCTGAGCAGAAAGTTAGACAGGATAGAGTGAGGAACTGACAGGTGTTGTGCGGGGATGGATTGGAGAGAATGTAAGGGACTGGCAGATGAGTGCAATACCTCTTCCTAATTTGCTATTGTGGGTGTGTGAGTGCACTCCTGGTCTAAACAGCTTACTTGAAAGAACCCGTAACCCTCCAGGCTTATACTTAACTTTCATCTAGCTGACACCCTGCACAATGGATATCAGCCCTACCTTACAGCTCATTGCACCTTTCCTATAGGGACTAAAGTCATGTAATGAGTGGACAGGTGTGAGTAGAGCTGAGCTGATCCAGGACCAGTGTTGAAAGGTGGAGTGTCAGGGTAGGTAGTGTTAAGGGCTGATCAGGGTTAAGAGCCTGGGATATATGGCCGTCTCAGGGTTTAAGCCTGAAGACATGAAAGACCCACCTTGATCTCACTGTTAAGCCCAGGGGTGTCTGTACATGGCTGCAATGCAGTATCTGAAACAAAAAGAAGGAGGGAGTGAAGGAGGGTGGGATTGAAGGAGGAAGGGAGTGAAGGAGGGAGGGAGGGAGTGAAGGAGGGAGGGAAGGAGTGAAGGAGGGAGTGAGTGAAGGAGGGAGTGAGTGAAGGAGGGAGGCAGTGAAGAAGGGAGGGAGGGAGTGAAGGAGGGAGGAAGTAAAGGTAGGAGGGATGGAGTGAAGAAGTGAGGGAGGGAGTGAGTGAAGGAGGGAGTGAGTGAAGGAGAGAGGGAGTGAAGGAAGGAGGGAGTGAAAGAGGGAGGGAGGGAGTGAAGGAGGGAGGGAGTGAAGGAAGGAGGGAGTGAAGGAGGGAGGGAGTGAAGGAGTGAGGGAGGGAGTGAAGAAGTGAGGGAAGGAGTGAGGGAGGGAGTGAAGAAGGGAGGGAGGGAGGGAGGGAGTGAGTGAGTGAGTGAGTGAGTGAGTGAGTGAAGGAGGGAGGGAGGGAGTGAAGGAGGGAGGGAGGGAGGGAGTGAAGGAGGGAGTGAAGGAAGGAGGGAGGGAGGGAGTGAGTGAGTGAGTGAAGGAGGGAGGGAGGGAGTGAAGGAGGGAGGGAGGGAGTGAAGGAGGGAGTGAAGGAAGGAGTGAGGGAGGGAGTGAAGGAGGGAGGGAGGGAGCGAAGGAGGAGGGAGTGAAGGAGGGAGGGAGGGAATGAAGGAGGAAGGGAGTGAAGGAAAAGGGAGTGAAAGAGGGAGGGGGGGTGATAAACTGGAGGAAGGTATATTATCCTGAGGATATTTGTTTTATATAATGCTTTTAAAAGGTTATCTGAATCGAATCTCTGAGAGAGAGAGAGAGTTAGAGAGAGAGAGGGATGGGAAAGAGAAAGAGGGATGAGAGGGGGATAGAGAGAGAGAGAACTTAACTATTTGCACATCGTTACAACACTGTATATAGCCATAATATGACATTTGAAATGTCTCCATTCCTTTGGAACTGTATAATGTTTACTGTTAATGTTTATTATCTATTCCATTTGATTTGGCAATGTTAACTTATGTTTCCCATGCCAGGGAGGGAGGGAGGGAGGGAGGGAGGGAGGGAGAGAGGGAGGGAGGGAGGGAGGGAGGGAGAGAGAGAGGGAGGGAGACAGAGACAGAGAGAGACAGAGAGAGAGAGAGAGAGAGAAAACCAGGGAGAGATGGATAAATAAACAAAGGGTGCCTCCATTGATAGCCTAGGGAGGGTAGGTAGGGGAACACTGCCTCCTGCCAGGCCACCTGCTCTCAGCTGACCTTTAGAAACACAAGGCTTTATAAACCAACCTCTCTCTACTCTAATGCCATGACTTAGCCCCTTTACTCTCTGTCTCGATCATAATAACTCTCTATAACTCTCTGTCTCAATTCAATTCAAGGGGCTTTATTGGCATGGGAGACATATGTTTACATTGCCAAAGCAAGTGGAATAGACAATCAACAAACGGGAAATAAACAAGGGAAACATTAGTAAACATTACACTCACAAAAGTTTTAAAAGAATAGAGACATTTCAAATGTTATATTGTGGCAGGAGGTTTGGAAGTGTTGTAATGATGTGCAAGTAGTTGAAGTATGAAAGGGGAAATAAATAAACAGATAAATATAGGTTGTATTTACAATGTTTGCGCTCCACTGGTTGCCCTTTTCTCATGGCAATGGGCCACAAATATTGCTGCTGTGATTGCACACAGATATGGGAGTTTATCAATGCTTGATTTGTTTTCAAATTCTTTGTGGGTCTGTGTGTTCTGTGGGAAATATGTGTCTCTAATGTGGTCATACATTTGGCTGGAGGTTTGGAAGTGTAGCTCAGTTTCCACCTCATTTTGTGGGCAGTGTGCACATAGCCTGTCTTCTCTTGAGCCAGGTCTGCCTACGGCGGCCTCTCTCAATAGCAAGGCTATGCTCACTGAGTCTGTACATAGTCAAGGATTTTCTTAATTTTGGGTCAGTCACAGTGGTCGGGTATTCTGCCACTGTGAACTCTCTGTTTAGGGACAGGTAGTGTTCCAAATTGCTTCGTTTTTTGGTTGATTCTTTCCAGTGTGTCAAATAGTTATCTTTTTGTTTCTCATAATAAGTTGAATCTGAATGTGTCTCTGTCGCTCTCTGTCTATCTCTCTCTGTCTCTGTCTCTCTCTGTCTCTCTCTGTCTCTCTCTCTCTCTCTCTGTGTCTCTCTCTGTCTCTGTTTCTCTCTCGCTCTCTCTCTCTCTGTCTGTCTGTCTGTCTGTCTGTCTGTCTGTCTGTCTGTCTGTCTGTCTGTCTGTCTGTCTGTCTGTCTCTCTCTCTGTGTCTCTCTCTCTCTATCTCTCTGTCTATATCTCTCTCTTTGTCTCTCTCTCGATCACGATCTCTCTCTCTGTCTCTCTCTATCACGATCTCTCTCTGTCTATCTCTCTCTGTCTCTGTCTCTCTCTGTCTATCTGTCTCTGTCTCTCTCTGTCTCTGTGTTTTCTCTCACTCTCTCTCTCTCTCTCA
>NC_139993.1:57736257-57806823 GCF_964263955.1 Coregonus lavaretus | reverse complement strand
TGTAAAGCTCGCCGCCATTGGACTCTGGAGCAGTGGAAACGCGTTCTCTAGAGTGATGAATCACGCTTCACCATCTGAAGGTCCAACGGACAAATCTGGGTTTGGCGGATGCCAGGAGAACGCTACCTGCCCAATGCATAGGGCCAACTGTAAAGTTTGGTGGAGGAGGAATAATGGTCTGGGGCTGTTTTTCATGGTTTGGGTTAGGCCCCTTAGTTCCAGTGAAGGGAAATCTTAACGCTACAGCATACAATGACATTCTAGACGATTCTGTGCTTCCAACTTTGTGGCAACAGTTTGGGGAAGGCCCATTCCTGTTTCAGCATGACAATGCCCTCATGCACAAAGCAATGTCCATACAGAAATGGCTTGTCGAGATCGGTGTGGAAGAACTTGACTGGCCTGCACAGAGCCCTGACCTCAACCCCATCGAACAACTTCGGGGTGAATTAGAATGCCGACTATGAGCCAGGCCTAATCGCCCAACATCAGTGCCCGACCTCACTAACGCTCTTGTGGCTGAATGGAAGCAAGTCCCCGCAGCAATGTTCCAAAATCTAGTGGAAAGCCTTCCCAGAAGAGTGGAGGCTGTGATAGCAGCAAAGGGGGGACCAACTGAATATTAATGCCCATGATTTTAAAATGAGATGTTCAACAAACAGGTGTCCACATACTTTTAGTCATGTAGTGTATATATGCATCCTCTCGTGGTGTGTCTGTGTGTGTATCCAAGCCCCTGTGTGTGCACACGGGTGTGTGTCCGTGCGCGCGTGTGTGTGTCTGCATGCAGGAGTGTCTGCAGAAGTGTTTGAGCATTGTGTTTTGGTCCTTTGTTTTCCGTCTCAGTCAGAGCCGGTGTTGTCTCAGTGCCACTAGAGTGGAGCTGATTACAGTCTCTCATTAATAAAGAGCACTACTAATAAAATATTAATCAAAGAAATATATGAATGAAATAGTGCTGCGGAGTTAGCCTGCATCCCAAATGTCACCCCATTCCCTACATTTTGCCCTGGTCAAAAGTAGTGCACTATATAGGGAATAGGGTGCCATTCTCTGGTCTAAAGTAGTGCACTATATAGGGAATAGGGTGCCATTTGAGACACAACCTTAGTTTCAAATATCTCCAAGGTGAAATATTAATCATAGTGCTACCTCTGCAGGTTTCAAGAAGATGTGGTTCATTACCCTATTCTCTCTCTCTCTCTGTCAGTCGCTCTCTATCAGTCTCTCTCTTTCTGTCTGTCTCTCTCTGTCTCTATCTCTCTGTCTCTCTCTCTCTCGCTGTCCCTCTGTCTCTCTTTCTCTATCCTCAGTATTTCTATCTCTCTCCTATGTTTCTCTCTCAATATCTCTCTCGCTATCACTCTCTCTCTTTTAAGAATAACTATTTTCAAAACCCATAGCGAAAGGTCATTCAATGAACAACAGCACAATACCCCTACAGTTTTTATGTCCCCAACTCTGAAGAGGAGATGGGGTAGAGGAGGCCAATCCTAAGGAATGGGATATGTGCTGTTATACAAGAGGATGCTGCAAACCCTGGCTTCATTTTAAATGGTTATATTTCCATATCCTGTGAGAAGATCCCATTCTGTTCTAAGGCTTTTTAAATCTCCACAGTTCAGGAAGACTTTTCTTTTCTTTCTTCCTCAGCTTCTCTTTTTTTTTCTTTTTTTTTGTGTCTGTGTGAACTGAACTTTGAAGCTAGCTGAGTTTCTGTGGTAGTGATATGTCTGTCTCTAGAAGAACTGAGGGGAGAGGAGTATTGCAACTTCTCTGCAGGGTTTGCAGCATCCTCTTGTATAACAGCACATATCCCATTCCTTAGGATCGGCCTCCTCTACCCCATCTCCTCTTCAGAGTTGGGGACATAAAAACTGTTTCACTAGTCCGTTTTAGACCTAGCGAGGTGTGCACAGCCTTTTGGGGTTGGAAGGAGGGAAGGGATATGTTTTGTAATGTACCTTAGCGGGTTTTTGGGCATAATATTTCTTAGCGGGTTTTTGGGCATAATATTTCATCTTATTTTTATGCATAGCTGCTAAGTAGGAAACATAGAGAGGATGTCTTTGTACCGTAACAATAATGTTTAGTCAATGAGTGTTATAAATACAGTGGGGAGAACAAGTATCTGATACACTGCCGATTTTGCAGGTTTTCCTACTTACAAAGCATGTAGAGGTCTGTAATTTGTATCATAGGTACACTTCAACTGTGAGAGACGGAATCTAAAACAAACATCCAGAAAATCACATTGTATGATTTTAAGTAATTAATTTGCATTTTATTGCATGACATAAGTATTTGATAAATCAGAAAAGCAGAACATAATATTTGGTACAGAAACCTTTGTTTGCAATTACAGAGATCATACGTTTCCTGTAGGTCTTGACCAGGTTTGCACACACTGCAGCAGGGATTTGGCCCACTCCTCCATACAGACCTTCTCCAATGTGATTTTCTGGATTTTTGTTTTAGATTCCGTCTCTCACAGTTGAAGTGTACCTAAGATAAAAAATTACAGACCTCTACATGCTTTGTAAGTAGGAAAACCTGCAAAACCGGCAGTGTATCAAATACTTGTTCTCCCCACTGTACATGTTGAGTGCCTGAGTCATATTACTTGTGTTATGACACATTATGTTACTGTTACACATACTAATGGTTGATATGTCTCTGCTGTGTCTTCCTGTCTAGCTCCAGACAGCTGTAACATGGGCAGTCTACCTAACGGGGGCTGTGAGTACCTGTGTCTCAAAGCCCCCCAGATCACTGACCACTCCCCCAAGTACACCTGTGCCTGCCCGGACGGCATGGAGCTGGGACCAGGCATGAGACGATGTGCCATAGGTAAACTGTTTAACACGTGTTACACTCTTTCCCTTCCCCACTGTGAAATAGGTCAACTGTTTAACACGCGTTACACTCTTTCCTTTCCCCACTGTGAAATAGGTAAACTGTTTAACACGTGTTACACTCTTTCCCTTCCCCACTGTGAAATAGGTAAACTGTTTAACACGCGTTACACTCTTTCCTTTCCCCACTGTGAAATAGGTAAACTGTTTAACACGTGTTACACTCTTTCCCTTCCCCACTGTGAAATAGGTAAACTGTTTAACATGCGTTACACTCTTTCCTTTCCCCACTGTGAAATAGGTCAACTGTTTAACACGTGTTACACTCTTTCCCTTCCCCACTGTTAAATAGGGCAACTGTTTAACACGTGTTACACTCTTTCCCTTCCCCACTGTTAAATAGCTCAACTGTTTAACACGTGTTACACTCTTTCCCTTCCCCACTGTTAAATAGGTCAACTGTTTAACACGTGTTACACCCTTTCCCTTCCCCACTGTGAAATAGGTAAACTGTTTAACACGTGTTACACCCTTTCCCTTCCCCACTGTGAAATAGGTAAACTGTTTAACACGCGTTACACTCTTTCCTTTCCCCACTGTGAAATAGGTCAACTGTTTAACACGTGTTACACTCTTTCCCTTCCCCACTGTTAAATAGGGCAACTGTTTAACACGTGTTACACTCTTTCCCTTCCCCACTGTTAAATAGCTCAACTGTTTAACACGTGTTACACTCTTTCCCTTCCCCACTGTTAAATAGGTCAACTGTTTAACACGTGTTACACCCTTTCCCTTCCCCACTGTGAAATAGGTCAACTGTTTAACACGCGTTACACTCTTTCCTTTCCCCACTGTGAAATAGGTAAACTGTTTAACACGTGTTACACTCTTTCCCTTCCCCACTGTGAAATAGGTAAACTGTTTAACACGCGTTACACTCTTTCCTTTCCCCACTGTGAAATAGGTAAACTGTTTAACACGTGTTACACTCTTTCCCTTCCCCACTGTGAAATAGGTAAACTGTTTAACACGCGTTACACTCTTTCCTTTCCCCACTGTGAAATAGGTCAACTGTTTAACACGTGTTACACTCTTTCCCTTCCCCACTGTTAAATAGGGCAACTGTTTAACACGTGTTACACTCTTTCCCTTCCCCACTGTTAAATAGCTCAACTGTTTAACACGTGTTACACTCTTTCCCTTCCCCACTGTTAAATAGCTCAACTGTTTAACACGTGTTACACTCTTTCCCTTTCCCATTTTACTCCTCTCCCACACGACAACAGATCCATTTCAATGTTCCACCTGCCAATCAATCTCACTCAGTTAGCCCTTGCTCACTGTCAATCTGTGCCCTATAGTGCCCTCCATTATCTCTTCCATTCCTGTCCTGTCCTCCCTTGGGAACACTCTGTGTCTATTGTATGGCTATTCCATTCTTGTCCTCTCCCCCCCTCTGGAGACTCTCTGTGTCTGGAGGTACACAGGTGGGTTGTCGCAGTGCTGTCCCCAGAGAAAGAGAGAGGGATGAGGGATGAATACAGGCCACCAGGCAGCCTGACTGCACTGCAGATACTCTGTACCAGAAAGGGGAGGGTGTTCACACTCTCACTCACTGGGAATAGATAGAAACGGAATAAATACAAAAGGATGTGTTCTCTCTAATGTCTGTGCTCTACAAGCATTTTATGACTTCTAAGTGCAGAGAAGGCAGTTTTGAGTAGTTCAGACCCACTTCTGTTGATGTCTGTTCATGTAAACTATGGAGCTCTCGCTGTCTGTTTATAAGGAAAGGCTTGTCTGTGCTGCCAGTTGATCTGCCAGCCTGATAACTCTAGTATCTCTGTTTAATCTCTTCTCTCCTTGCAGTCAAACCCAAGACAACCACAGCAGCTCCTACCACAACCACCACTACTACCACTCCAGCTCCTACCACAGCCACCACCCCAGCTCCGACTACAACCACAACTACTTCTCCAACCACTACGACCACAGCTGCTACTACAACCACCTCCACAACTACAGAACCGACCACAACCACACAGTCGACCACAGTTCCTACGACGTCCCCCCCTCCTCCTCCCCCCAGGACCACAGCTTCGTGGAGGACCCCTCCCTCCACCTCCTCCTCCACCATTACCTGGCCTACGACCTCCACCCCTGGCCCCCGCTCCACTTCCACACCCCCTCTACTGCCCAACAACATCCAGAGAGAGAACGCTAACCTCTCCCACCGCTGTAAGTGGCTTTCAGACTGTGTGTGTGTATAAAAATGTGCCTACTCTTGTCACCATGACAATGCACCTTAGCGCTAAGTTACATACTCTCCCATTAAATATCCCTCTTTTCCACTCCTCCCTCTCTAACTGTGACATACAGTGTGAGTTTGTAATGACAGACAGTATTACAGTTTGGTCATTTAGCAGGCGTTCTTATCCAGAGCATTTAGCAGATGCTCTTATCCAGAGCAACTTACAGTAGTGAGTACATACATTTTCGTACTTGTCCCCCGTGGGAATCGAACCCACAACCGTGGCGTTGCAAGTGCCATGACAGTATGAGTGTGTAATGACAGACAGTGTGAGTGTGTAATGACAGACTAGGCCACTCTCCTCAGTGTACGAGAGCATCACTCAGGCCACATTTGTCCACACGGCCTCTCCTCTCCTCTCCTCTCCTCTCCTCTCCTCTCCTCTCCTCTCCTCTCCTCTCCTCTCCTCTCCTCTCCTCTCCTCTCCTCTCCTCATCAGAGGGGTGTGGCTCTACTGTCAGTGCTAACATAGGACTGCAGACCCATTGTCCCTTCCCTGTCTCACCTGTCATCTTGAGTCCTGCCATCTTGAGTCCTGTCATCTTGAGTCCTGCCATCTTGAGTCCTGCCATCTTGAGTCCTGCCATCTTGAGTCCTGTCATCTTGAGTCCTGCCATCTTGAGTCCTGCCATCTTGAGTCCTGTCATCTTGAGTCCTGTCATCTTGAGTCCTGTCAACTTGAGTCCTGTCATCTTGAGTCCTGTCATATTGAGTCCTGTCATATTGAGTCCTGTCATATTGAGTCCTGCCATCTTGAGTCCTGCCATCTTGAGTCCTGCCATCTTGAGTCCTGCCATCTTGAGTCCTGTCATCTTGAGTCCTGTCATCTTGAGTCCTGTCATCTTGAGTCCTGTCATATTGAGTCCTGCCATCTTGAGTCCTGTCATCTTGAGTCCTGCCATCTTGAGTCCTGTCATATTGAGTCCTGTCATATTGAGTCCTGTCATATTGAGTCCTGTCATATTGAGTCCTGTCATATTGAGTCCTGTCATGTTGAGTCCTGCCATCTTGAGTCCTGTCATATTGAGTCCTGTCATATTGAGTCCTGTCATATTGAGTCCTGTCATCTTGAGTCCTGTCATATTGAGTCCTGTCATCTTGAGTCCTGCCATATTGGGTTCTCTTTCTTTTCCCTTCTCTCTCTCTCTCTCTCTCTCTCTCTCTGTCTCTGTCTCTGTCTCTCTCTCTGTCTCTGTCTCTGTCTCTCTGTCTCTGTCTCGCTCTCGCTCTTGCTCTCTACCTCTCTCTCTTTTCGTTTTGTCCTACTTTCAATCAAGCTTGAAAACAACAATGAAATGAAACAACAATGAATATGGCTTGAATAATGCCTACATTTAAAGTGTTTATTTTAAATGATTGAGTTGTGTTTCCAAGGCAATCTGTTTTAGGACAAAAAATACAGTTGTGATTTTAGTTGTAACAATGGAAAACGTGTCTGCTGCAAGCTTTTTTAGAACTGTGTGCTTGACAGACAAAGAATAGCAGCAGTATTGATAAACCACTGTACTCACACACCGTTCTCTGCAATTTAGTGGAAATCAATTATTCAACTTATAGCACTTTCATCAGGCTCTTTCAGCTTGCTCTAGATAAAGACAGCAAATCACACTGGATGAAGACACTCACAGCTATGTATATAGCAATCAGACTGTTGTTGTTTTCCATCACTATGGTAAAGTACCCTGTACTCTCCCATATAGCCCAGGTGATAGAGCGCCCCCGTTAGGCCAGAGTGTGTAATGAACGTATCCGAGAAGTTTTAATATTGATGAGTGTGTGTGTAGTTATTCATGAGGAGCACAGCGATCGTTGCAGGGTTTGTCCATTAGAGATAAGCAGCAGAACCACACTGGGCTAAATGATGAATGTGGTGGAGCCTGGAAAAGTGGTACATAGAGGAGTGAGAAAAGAAAGGATGGGAGAGGGATAGTTTGAGGGACGGAGAGGAGAGAGAGAGAGCCTAAGGGTGAAAGGAAGAGCGTTAGGAAGTAGAGAACAGAGAAAAGGGAAGAGAGTTAAGAGGAGAGTTTAGTGAAGATGGTGTATAGAGAGGAGAGTGTAGTGAAGATGGTGTATAGAGAGGAGAGTGTAGTGAAGATGGTGTATGGAGAGGAGAGTGTAGTGAAGATGGTGTATAGAGAGGAGAGTGTAGTGAAGATGGTGTATAGAGAGGAGAGTTTAGTGAAGATGGTGTATAGAGAGGAGAGTGTAGTGAAGATGGTGTATAGAGAGGAGAGTGTAGTGAAGATGGTGTATGGAGAGGAGAGTTTAGTGAAGATGGTGTATGGAGAGGAGAGTTTAGTGAAGATGGTGTATGGAGAGGAGAGTGTAGTAAAAATGGTGTATAGAGAGGAGAGTGTAGTGAAGAATGTGTATAGAGAGGAGAGTTTAGTGAAGATGGTATATAGAGAGGAGAGTTTAGTGAAGATGGTGTATGGAGAGGAGAGTTTAGTGAAGATGGTGTATAGAGAGGAGAGTTTAGTGAAGATGGTGTATGGAGAGGAGAGTGTAGTGAAAATGGTGTATAGAGAGGAGAGTGTAGTGAAGATGGTGTATGGAGAGGAGAGTTTAGTGAAGATGGTGTATAGAGAGGAGAGTTTAGTGAAGATAGTGTATAGAAAGGAAAGTTTAGTGAAGATGGTGTATGGAGAGGAGAGTGTAGTGAAGATGGTGTATAGAGAGGAGAGTTTAGTGAAGATGGTGTATGGAGAGGAGAGTGTAGTGAAGATGGTGTATAGAGAGGAGAGTTTAGTGAAGATGGTGTATAGAAAGGAGAGTTTAGTGAAGATGGTGTATGGAGAGGAGAGGAAAAATAAAGGATGAGAGAGAGAAAGAAAGAGTTTTAGGAAGAGGGTATGAGGAGATGCTCCAGCAAGCATCCTCTTTGCGGTCCCCTAACTAACAAACCAGCCTTAAGAAGCAAAAGCATGTTCCGATGTTCCAAGAATGGATAAAACGTCCTGCTACTACACCGCAAGCAGTCTTAGGGGGGAGGGAGAGGGAGAGAGGGGGGATGGAGGGGGGCGGAGAGGATTAAACCTCCTGCTACTACACCACAAACAGTCTTAGGGAGAGGGAGGGAGGGGGGAGGGAGGGAGGGGGGCGGAAAGGATTAAACCTCCTGCTACTACACCACAAACAGTCTTAGGGGGAGGGAGGGAGGGAGGGAGGGGGGCGGAGAGGATTAAACCTCCTGCTACTACACCACAAACAGTCTTAGGGAGAGGGAGAGAGGGGGGAGGGAGGGAGGGAGGGAGGGGGGCGGAGAGGATTAAACCTCCTGCTACTACACCACAAACAGTCTTAGGGGGGAGGGAGAGAGGGGGGAGGGAGGGAGGGAGGGAGGGGGGAGGGAGGGGGGCGGAGAGGATAAAACCTCCTGCTACTACACCACAAACAGTCTTAGGGAGAGGGGGGAGGGAGAGAGGGGGGAGGGAGGGAGGGGGGAGGGAGGGGGGCGGAGAGGATTAAACCTCCTGCTACTACACCACAAACATTCTTAGGGAGAGGGAGAGAGGGGGGAGGGAGGGAGGGGGGCGGAGAGGATTAAACCTCCTGCTACTACACCACAAACAGTCTTAGGGGGAGGGAGGGAGGGGGGAGGGAGGGAGGGAGGGGGGAGGGAGGGGGGCGGAGAGGATAAAACCTCCTGCTACTACACCACAAACAGTCTTAGGGGGAGGGAGAGAGGGGGGAGGGAGGGGGGCGGAGAGGATTAAACCTCCTGCTACTACACCACAAACAGTCTTAGGGGGAGGGGGGGGGAGGGAGGGGGGCGGAGAGGATTAAACCTCCTGCTACTACACCACAAACAGTCTTAGGGGGAGGGGGGGAGGGAGAGAGGGAGGGAGGGAGGGAGGGGGGCGGAGAGGATTAAACCTCCTGCTACTACACCGCAAGCAGTCTTAGGGGGGAGGGAGAGGGAGAGAGGGGGGAGGGAGGGGGGCGGAGAGGATTAAACCTCCTGCTACTACACCGCAAACAGTCTTAGGGGGAGGGAGGGAGGGGGGAGGGAGGGAGGGAGGGGGGCGGAGAGGATAAAACCTCCTGCTACTACACCACAAACAGTCTTAGGGAGAGGGAGAGAGGGGGGGGAGGGAGGGAGGGAGGGAGGGAGGGGGGCGGAGAGGATTAAACCTCCTGCTACTACACCACAAACAGTCTTAGGGAGAGGGAGAGAGGAGGGAGGGAGGGAGGGAGGGAGGGGGGCGGAGAGGATAAAACCTCCTGCTACTACACCACAAACAGTCTTAGGGAGAGGGAGAGAGGGGGGAGGGAGGGGGGCGGAGAGGATAAAACCTCCTGCTACTACACCACAAACAGTCTTAGGGGGAGAGGGAGGGAGGGAGGGAGGGAGGGAGGGGGAGAGGATTAAACCTCCTGCTACTACACCACAAACAGTCTTAGGGAGAGGGAGAGAGGGAGGGGGGATGGAGGGAGGGAGGGAGGGGGGCGGAGAGGGATGGGGGAAAATGGGACACGACAAGAACGCTGTTCCGATTTCCCGAACCCACCGGCCGTGTGTGTGTTATTCCGTGATGGTGCACAATGCACATCGGTGGGTTTTCCAACATCAGCTGTTACACATGTGTTGCATTGCACTTTGCAAGGCAGAGCGGAGAAAGATCAGGCACTGCAACTAAAAGATTAAAGCAAACAGTGGATAGTGGGAAAGCTCACACACAGAAACTAACCCTGCAGGTTGAGGTTCAGAAGCAGTCAGAATGGATCAAGTGAATGTTCTGTGCGCTGCAGTAAAACCCCTCCCCCATAATGAAATGCACTCCCTTTTCAGCCCTTTCAGTTCTCCTCATTCCACAGTTCCCACCTCCAGTGCCTCGGGGCCAGTTCTTTCATAACATGTTTAATAAGATTTGATGAATCCCCTTTTGGAGTCTAAGGGCCTATTGGATATCAGTCATGCTTTTTGACCATTACAGTTCATCCACTTTCGCTGAGTCAGAAACTACTGTTCCTCCTCACAGTTTGGAGTGGTAGCCTCACTCACCAGCTGAGTGTCAAAATCAAATCAAATTGTTTGCTTCATAAACAACAGGTGTAGACTAACAGTGAAATGCTTACTTACGGGCCCTTTCCAACAATGCAGAGACAAACAGAAAAAGAAAAGTGTGAGTGTAAGTGCCTGTGCATTCGTGTGTGTGTGTGTGCGTGAGATGGGATGCGTGTGTGTTCATGCGTGCACGCAAATGCCTGTGCACTCGTGTGTGTGATAGAGTTTGGTCATTAATGAGCTGATCTTGTGGAGGCTAACAGAATGCTGCGATTGTCGTTGTGATCTGCCCTGTTAATCTCCCAGGCTAGGCTCCATTATATCGGGCTAATTACAGTGTTGCTAATGGCCCAACAGCCCTAATGGGGAGATGAGGCTGGATTTACTCCTGGAGAAAGGCTGAGCTCAACACAAACCTGGGTTAGAGGTGAAGGGGAGATGGGGGAGAGATGGGGGAGGAAGTGGGAGATGAGACAGCAGGACAAGGAACCATTAGACAAGACACAGGAGAGGGGAGGGAAGAAGGTAGGGGGGGCACAGCCTCTAGCAGAGTGAATGGCAGGAGTAAGGAGAGGTGTTTAAAGGCCCAATGCAGATGTTTTCTTCTCTATATCAAATCATTTCTGGGTAACAAATATGTAATGATCAAAAATAATTTCTCAAGCAAGAATTTTGATAAGACTGTCTGGGAGTGGTTTGAGTGAGGGTCCTAATTGGACGAGCCTAGTGGGAGGGATATGTAACCTGAAGACTAGCTGTTATTGGTAGTGAGGTTTGAAACTCTCTTTGTTATTGGTCTATTAACTTATATCGGCTGGTGATGTCGCCAGGCAGGCCAAAACTCCATTCAAACAGCTCTTACACTAACACGGCATCATTTTCACAATTTCACAATTTTGTGGAAATATACACTACCGTTCAAAAGTTTCGGGTCACTTAGAAATGTCCTTGTTTTCCATGAAAACATACATGACATGAGTTTGAATAGGAAATATAGCTAAATGAATAGGAAATGTAGTCATTGACAAGGTTAGAAATAAATATTTTTTATTGAAATAATAATTGTGACCTTTAAACTTTGCTTTCGTCAAAGAATCCTCCATTTGCAGCAATTACAGCCTTGCAGACCTTTGGCATTCTAGTTGTCAATTTGTTGAGGTAACCTGAAGCACCTCCCACAAGTTGGATTGGCTTGATGGGCACTTCTTACGTACCATACGGTCAAGCTGCTCCCACAACAGCTTAATAGGGTTGAGATCCGGTGACTGTACTGGTCACTCCATTATAGACAGAATACCAGCTGACTGCTTCTTCCCTAAATAGTTATTGCATAGTTTGTAGCTGTGCTTTGGGTCATTGTCCTGTTGTAGGAGGAAATTGGCTCCAATCAAGCGCCGTCCACAGGGTATGGCATGGCGTTGCATAATGGAGTGATAGCCTTCCTTCTTCAAGATTCCTTTTACCCTGTACAAATCTCCCACTTTACCACCACCAAAGCACCCCCAGACCATCACATTGCCTCCACCATGCTTGACAGATGGCATCAAGCACTCCTCCAGCATCTTTTCATTTGGTCTGCGTCTCATAATGTTCTTCTTTGTGATCCGAACACCTCAAACTTCGATTTGTCTGTCCATAACACTTTTTTCCAATCTTCCTCTGTTCAGTGTCTGTGTTCTTTTGCCCATCTTAATCTTTTCTTTTTATTGGCCAGTCTGAGATATGGCTTTTTCTTAGCAACTTTGCCTAGAAGGTCAGCATCCCGGAGTCGCCTCTTCACTGTTGACGTTGAGACTGGTGTTTTGCGGGTACTATTTAATGAAGCTGCCAGTTGAGGACCTGTGAGGCGTCTGTTTCTCAAACTAGACACTCTAATGTATTTGTCCTCTTGCTCAGTTGTGCACCGGGGCCTCCCACTCCTCTTTCTATTCTGGTTAGAGACAGTTTGCGCTGTTCTGTGAAGGGAGTAATACACAGCGTTGTACGAGATCTTCAGTTTCTTTGCAATTTCTCGCATGGAATAGCCTTCATTTCTCAGAACAAGAATAGACTGACGAGTTTCAGAAGAAAGTTATTTGTTTCTGGCCATTTTGAGCCTGTAATCGAACCCACAATTGCTGATGCTCCAGATACTCAACTAGTCCAAAGAAGGCCCGTTTTATTGCTTCTTTAATCAGCACAACAGTTTTCAGCTGTGCTAACATAATTACAAAAGGGTTTTCTAATGATCAATTAGGCTTTTAAAATGATAAACTTGGATTAGCAAACGCAATGTGCCATTGGAACACAGGACTGATGGTTGCTGATAATGGGCCTCTGTACGCCTATGTAGATATTCCATAAAAAATCAGCCGTTTCCAGCTACAATAGCCATTTACAACATTAACCATGTCTACACTGTATTTCCCCTCTCACTGTCTCTCTCTCTCTCCCTCCCCCTCTCACTGTCTCTCTCTCTCCCTCCCCCTCTCACTGTCTCTCTCTCTCTCCCTCCCCCTCTCACTGTCTCTCTCTCTCACTCTCCCTCCCCCCTCGCTGTCTCTCTCTCTCTCCCTCTCGCTGTCTCTCTCTCCCACCCCCTCTCGCTGTCTCTCTCTCTCTCCCTCTCGCTGTCTCTCTCTCTCTCCCTCCCCCTCTCACTGTCTCTCTCTCTCTCCCTCCCCCTCTCACTGTCTCTCTCTCCCTCCCCCTCTCACTGTCTCTCTCTCTCACTCTCCCTCCCCCCTCGCTGTCTCTCTCTCTCTCCCTCTCGCTGTCTCTCTCTCTCTCCCACCCCCTCTCGCTGTCTCTCTCTCCCTTCCCCTCTTGCTGTTTCTCTCTCTCTCTCCCTCCCCCTCTCGCTGTCTCTCTCTCTCTCTCAGCTGGGAATGATCACTACCTCCTGGGTAACAACATAACAGTGGCAGTCCTGGGTATAGTGATTCCTATAGGTGAGTACCAGTCTACTATACCATGTGATGCCTGTTTGCTTCTCCCTGCTTCTCTGTCTGTGTCTGCTTCTGTCTTGGTCTCCCCTGCACATGACGTTGCCTGGTCTGGAAGATGTGCGAAAGTGTGTTTTGGGTGTATGTTTGTAATGTGTGACAGGAATGTACAAGTAACTGCCGAAATAACGGAAACACTTGAGTAAATGTATATGGAAAGCACGTGCTTCCACACAGGTGTGGTTCCTGAGTTAATTAAGCAATTAACATCCCATCTTGCTTAGGGTCATGGCTAGAAGAAGATATCTTAGTGACTGAAAGAGGAGAGTCTCAAAGGAGCATAGGGGGTTTAAAGTGTGTGTGTGTGTGTGTGTGTGTGTGTGTGAGTCTGTGTGTGTGTGAGTGAGTGTGTGAGTGTGTGAGTGTGAGTGTCTCAGTCACCAGATCTCAACCCAATTGAACACTTATGGGAGATTCTTGAAATTCCCGTTTAGGTTTTGCTCCAATAAGCATATCATAACAGCCCATGTGAACATATAGGCCTGTCAATTGTAAAAACAGCACGTGACATTTACTGTAAATGTAGGACAAGAGCTCATCCAAATAACATCAGGGATTAAACCCCCCTTAAGCCCATATTATCACATATTACAGTATATAGTCCTTAAAATGGTGCACTGATACAACTCTAGAATGTCTGAGTTGACTGGTGATCAGCATAGTGTGTAAATTACCTTGCTCTAGCATACATTCTGTCTATAATTGAGTCTTCAAAATGAGATATCCCTAACCCCGGCCCATTAAATACATCCTACTATGTCTCCCACCCCCTCTTTCCTTCCCACCCATCCTTCCCCCAGTCATATCTCTCAATGGTTCATTTGATAGTTCATATTCTCCCCCACTCCTCTCTCCCTCATTCTCCCTTTCATACACTACATGGCCAAAAGTCTGTGGACACCTGCTCATCGAACATCTCATTCCAAAATCATGGCCAGTAATATGGAGTTGGTCCCCCCTTTGCTGCTATAACAGCCTCCACATTCCCACAACTTCCATTGCTGCGGGGGCTTGCATCCATTCAGCCACAAGAGCATTAGTGAGGTCGGGCACTGATGTAGGGTGATTAGACTTGGCTGACAGTCGCCGTTCCAATTCATCCCAAAGGTGTTCGATGGGGTTGAGGTCAGGGCTCTGTGCAGGCCAGTCAAGTTCTTCCACACCGATCTTGACAAACCATTTCTGTATGGACCTCGCTTTGTGCACGGAGGAATTGTCATGCTGAAACAGGAAAGGGCCTTCCCAAACTGTTGCCACAAAGCTGGAAGCACAGAATCATCTAGAATGTCATTGTATGCTGTAGCGTTAAGATTTCCCTTCACTAAGGGGCCTAGTCCGAACGATGAGAAATAGTCCCAGACCATTATTCTTCCTCCACCAAACTTTACAGTTGGCACTATGCATTGGGGCAGGTAGCGTTCTCCTGGCATCCACCAAACCCAGATGGTGAAGCGTGATTCATCACTCCAGAGAACGTGTTTCCACTGCTCCAGAGTCCAATGGCGGCAAGCTTTACACCACTCCAGCCGACGCTTGGCATTGCGCATAGTGATCTTAGGCTTGTGTGCGGCTGCTCGGCCATGGAAACCCATTTCATGAAGCTCCCGAAGAACAGTTCTTATGCTGACGTTGCTTCCAGAGGCAGTTTGGAACTCGGTAGTGAGTGTTGCAACCGAGGACAGACGATCTTTACACGATTCAGCACTCAGCGGCCCCGTTCTGTGAGCTTGTGGGGCCTACCACTTCGCGGCTGAGCCATTGTTGCTCCTAGACATTTCCACTTCACAATAACAGCACTTACAGTTAACCAAGGCAGAAATTTGACGAACCGACTTGTTGGCATCATATGACAGTGCCACGTTGAAAGTCACTGAGCTCTTCAGTAAGGCCATTCTTCTGGCAATGTTTTACTATGGAGATTGCATGGCTGCGTGCTCGATTTTATACACTGGTCAGCTGAAATAGCCGAATCCACTAATTTGAAGGGGTGTCCCCATACTTCTGGCCATGCAGCGTATCTCTCAATGGTTAATTCTCCCTCCATATTGCTGGAGATCTTCAGAGCCGAGCTATTTGGAGAGGAAAGTCTGATTGAGAACATCTTAATGGAGTGTTTACATGAGAACAAAAGGGTTGCTGGGGGTTCAGGGTCCAGTGCCCCCCCCCCAACAATAGACCAATTAGTCTGGGTCTTCCATGGGAACACCGCCACTCTACGGCTGATGGGGGAAATTAGGACGGAACACCAGCCAGAGCTGAGCAGGGAAGCGAGACATATCCCCTCCTCCCCACCCACATTCCCTTTTCTTGGAATACCACTATACCCAGCCATGTATTGAGTGTGTGTGTAGCCTACAATACGTGTGTGTGTGTGTGTGTGGTAGGGTTGCACGATATTGGAAATAACTGACATTGCGATATTTAGTTTTTCTGCGATATATATTGCGATATGAAAAAATACAGAATGTATGTATGATCCTCTGGGAAAAATGCAGTTTGCAAACAGCGACTTTTCAGGTGGAAGTCCTCATTAATAAAGTGTACGGTCAGACTTCTGTAGGGCTCCGTTGTCCGGCTGGACCACAAGTCCGTTGTTGCTGTATAATATTCCACTTGTGACAGCTCTGTTTCAACTTGTGACTTGCATTTCCCGTACAACTCTGGGATGGCAACTTGAGAAAAATTGTTGCGTGATGGCATTACATACCACTTGTCAAGTGTTAAGTTGCGTCAATTCAAATCTGGTATTGGAACAAAATGAGGTCAATACACGTCTTCTAAAATAGACTAGTATTTTAATTAATGCAAACACTTGAATTGGTAAATTTGATGTTCGTATATACGGGCCCACTGAAAAACCACGCAGGGCAGTCAGAGAACTGAGCCATTGTTACAAGTTCTTCTTTAAATACTCTGACAGAGATAGTTCCCGCTCCCTGCTGGCCTATCAGAGTAGAGACTGAGCGTGGTTTAGACTTACTCAGCCTATCGTTGGCGCACAGGCTGGTCCCAGCCCCTTGGCGCTTCACTGTTGCCAGGCATTAGTTGTTATCTCCACAACTTGTCTCAAGTCAGCAACCTCAGACATAGTCTGTTCCTCTCCACTGTAGCAGAACACATGTCCTTGAGCGGTTTAACAAAGAGGCAGTGTGTGTGTATGTGAGACACAAGTCTTATCTCATCCTACCCCCTAACAGTTCCCCACATTAATCACAGCTTGTTATATTAAACAATCTATATCAGTACAGTACAAACCTATTATGTTTAATCATTAATGTATTCTTTCTAAGCTAGGCATCACATCTAGTTATAAGAAAATAGATCCCCACACAAGCGACCGGATCATGTTTTTAAAACCCTCTTTGGTAACCGTGTTAATTGGTATCATGTCTTTGGCGACGTGAAATGTTATTTAATATGTGATTTCTCTCTGCCGTTTGGAACCTTTCTCGTATGGTGTAATACTGGCAAAGGCATCCAAAATAGATTTTTGCCTTGGAGGGCATTGAGATGCTTTGCACTCGTCATACGAAGATTTGTGGTGCCGCCTTAAATGATCGAACAAATTGGTCGTGTTGCCTCGTGTTGTGGCAACAATTGCAAGGCACTCTCGACAAAGTACCTGTTTTTAGTCAACATCATCCTGTCTGTAGCCGAAATATTTCCATATTTACATTTACATTTTAGTCATTTAGCAGACGCTCTTATCCAGAGCGACTTACAGTTAGTGAATACATATTTTTTTTATACTGGCCCCCCGTGGGAATCGAACCCACAACCCTGGCGTTGCGTTGCATATAATTGACGATGCATTTCTTTTAGCAACCAAATTCTCAATTTCTGTCTTTTTTGCCTGTTCCTCGCTCATCATTTCATCACGCGCAAGCAGAGCCTGCATGTCAACCACGTGCAGCAAAGAACTCTGTGTTTTAAAATAATAATAATAATAATAATAAACTGTGTATCCAATAACCCATAAATCAGAGTAAATTACGTTATATCAGATAGATATAATGCTAGTTTAACATTTAAAAAATATATATATTGTAGACTGATGTATGTTTACCTTACTAAATCGGATGCATACATCGCAATGTCGATGCTCAAATGATATATCCATCGTGCAGCCCTAGTGTGGGGTTTGGTTGTACATGTGCCATGCATGCGTGGGATTGGGTGGGATTGGGTTGGGATTGGGTGGGATTGGGTTGGGATTGGGTTGGGTGGGGTTGGGATTGGGGTGGGATTGGGTGGGATTGGGTTGGGATTGGGTGGGATTGGGTGGGATTGGGTGGGATTGGGGTGGGATTGGGTTGGGGTTGGGGTTGGGATTGGGTGGGATTGGGTTGGGATTGGGTGGGATTGGGTGGGATTGGGTAGGATTGGGTGGGATTGGGTTGGGTTGGGATGGGTTGGGATTGGGTGGGATTGGTTGGGGTTGGGATTGGGGTGGGATTGGGTTGGGTTGAGATTGGGTTGGGATTGGGATTGGGGTGGGATTGGGTGGGATTGGGGTGGGATTGGGTTGGGATTGGGTGGGATTGGGTGGGATTGGGGTGGGATTGGGTTGGGTTTGGGTGGGATTGGGTTGGGATTGGGTGGGATTGGGTTGGGATGGGTTGGGATTGGGTGGGATTGGGTGGGGTTGGGATTGGGTGGGATTGGGTGGGATTGGGTGTGCTTCTATGTGTGTTTTAAAGAGAGTGTGTGTCTGTGTGTATCCATTGCCGTTCGCTATGTGTGCTAAAGCGCCGCTCTGTCTCCCCTGGCTGTGTTAACGCTCCCGCCGTGTGTGTGTGTGTGTGTGTGTGTCGCTGTGTGTCACACATGCAGTTCCTATCCTTGCCACAGTGGTCATCGGCCTGCTCTGCACAGCCGGCTACCTGGTCTGGCGTAACTGGCGCCGGAAGAACACCAAGAGCATGAACTTCGACAATCCTGTCTACCGTAAGACCACAGAGGACGACGATGACGAGATTCACATCGGCCGTACTGGAGAGTCTATCGGCCACGTCTACCCCGCTGTGAGTGGCAGTGCCCACCAGCCATTCCTAGCCCTGCCCCTGGGGGGCGGGATCACAGACAGCAACTCCCATTGGTACTCGGGGGCGCCCATGCATCCCACCGGCAAATGAGATGAGAGGGGGTGGGACTTGGAGATAAAAGAGAGGGTTGGGGTGTGTGGGGGTGGGAGAGTCTCCAAGACAGGGACAGGCTTAAATCCTCACAGACACACACACATACACACACTTAATTCACAAAATCATTCTAAACACTTCCTCGGTCAAACACACACACATTGATGTTGAGCCCTTCATCACCAGTCCACCTCTACATAATCTTCACCTTCATTCACCATATAGAATATTTGATCTCTATCCATTCCCACATTTCATGTTTTGACAATGTGTGTTACTGTGTTGTGGTGCGTCAGGGAGGCAAAGCACTCTGGGTGTTTAGCTTTATTATCCTCCCTCTGAAGACTTATCGAACCTGGTCATTCCCCTTTGGAGTGTAAATTAGGCAGAAGGGGAACAGTAACCAGAACAGAAACAGCACCTTAGATGACGGGACAATCTTTAGTCATATTGATTTATTCCTGTTTATTCTTGTTTTTAATTATATATGCTGGTAAACATAAACATGAACAAAAAGAGGTGGGAGGGGTTAGCGCTGGGATCGGTTGGCATGGTGACACGCGTCGCTGTCGGGGCGTGGTAGAGACAGCGGGAGAGAGGGGTGGGTCTCTGGCAGGGTGACAGGTTATTACATAAAAAAACAAAACATTTTTAGTCATTTAGCAGACGCTCTTATCGAGAGCGACTTACAGTTAGTGAGTGCATACATTTTCATACACACACACACCTGGTATACTACAGTGCTGTGCTGAGAGGTAATGCTGAGTACCACCTCCTCTTTAGAGTGGGTAGGGGGGGAGGAAACAAGCTTCCACCTGGGCTTTTCCTCTCCTCTCCTCTCCTCTCCTCTCCTCTTCTCTTCTCTTCTCTTCTCTTCTCTTCTCTTCTCTTCTCTTCTCTTCTCTTCTCTTCTCTTCTCTTCTCTTCTCTTCTCTTCTCTTCTCTTCTCTTCTCTTCTCTTCTCTTCTCTTCTCTTCTCTTCTCTTCTCTTCTCTTCTCTTCTCTTCTCTTCTCTTCTCTTCTCTTCTCTTCTCTTCTCTTCTCTTCTCTTCTCTTCTCTTCTCTTCTCTTCTCTTCTCTTCTCTTCTCTTCTCTTCTCTTCTCTTCTCTTCTCTTCTCTTCTCTTCTCTTCTCTTCTCTTCTCTTCTCTTCTCTTCTCTTCTCTTCTCTTCTCTCTCTTCTCTTCTCTTCTCTTCTCTTCTCTTCTCTTCTCTTCTCTTCTCTTCTCTTCTCTTCTCTTCTCTTCTCTTCTCTTCTCTTCTCTTCTCTTCTCTTCTCTTCTCTTCTCTTCTCTTCTCTTCTCTTCTCTTCTCTTCTCTTCTCTTCTCCACTGTGTAATGACAAACATTATGAGTGTGTAATGACAGACAGTGTGAGTGTGTAATGACAGACTAGGCCACTCTCCTCAGTGTACGAGAGCATCACTCAGGCCACATTTGTCCACACGGCCTCTCCTCTCCTCTCCTCTCCTCTCCTCTCCTCTCCTCTCCTCTTCTCTTCTCTTCTCTTCTCTTCTCTTCTCTTCTCTCCTCTCCTCTTCTCTTCTCTTCTTCTCTTCTCTTCTCTTCTCTTCTTCTCCTCTCCTCATGGTGTGTCAGTCAGATAGAGACATCAGAATGTCCTGAGGTGGATCTCTGTAAGCCCATGCAGCTCTCCTCACATCACTGCCAAATCAGTGTGCTGGGGATAGAGGGATGAGAGGAGGAGGAGGAGTGGGATCAGCATCTACTCTGTTGCTCTCTTTCTCTCAGTCCTTACTTCTCTTTATCCTTCTGGTCCTCTCTGTCTGTCCCTTTTTAGATCTCCTTCACAGACACACACACACAGACAGACACACAGACACACACTGTGGTAACGTTGTTTTATCTGCTCTCTGCAGCGTGTGGCGCTCAGTCTGGATGATGACGGATTCCCCTGAGGGGCACGCCAGTCTCCGCCCATCCCCTCCATACCCCGGGGCGACCACACTGGAGAGGGGACAGGGGGACAGGGGGAGAGAGAGAGAGAGAGAGAGAGAGAGAGGCCTGCTCATACAGTAACTTATCCCTCCATGGACAGGGGTGGGGGTATCTTTGACTTATATGTGTACCCCCCCAACCACATCCTCTCTCTCTCTCTTACACCTAACTGTAATGTCCTACTACTTTACTACTGCTACCATTACTACTAGCTACTACAGTGCTGTCCTCTGCTCTTCTCTTAGCCCCTCGTTAGTTAGGTAGTTAGCTGTAGTGGTAAATGCTGCTGTCTGTCTTACTGATGACTAACCTCATTGCCCATCCGTGCAAATAGAGGATGGTTCTCCCTGGCTAGACTAATGTACTGTGCCAGGAACAGGGGAATGGCCAGCTGTATTTTTAATTGTTATTTAGTTTTGACTTTATTTATTGTTTGTGTTTGCTGGTGTAAATATGATCGGACCAGGCCTGTGCCACTGAGGATAGGCTACGCGTGGGTAGAGCCAAGTGGAATGAGGGTAAAGATGGGGGTAAGGGGGGAGGGCAGCGCCACAGGAAAAAACAGCAGGGCAGAACTCAGGTGAGGGAGGATAATGGGTAATCCGCTCTGCTGGCACCCAGAGGTACACAAAGTTACTAGATAATGAAGGGACGGGGTGGGATGGGGGTAGGAGTACGTTTTTTAAACTAGGAAGATCTGGAAGGCGGAACACATTCCCTGCTGTTTGTCTCTGTGTCTGTGTGAGCAGAGGGCCAGAGATGTTCTCCCTCTAACTTTGGAAAACGTTTTGGGGGACTCTGTAGAAGAGGGTTCAATGTCCCACTTCAAGCACTACTGATTTAAATGGAAGGAAAATGACAACCCAATGAAGAAACAGAACTGAGCACTGGATTTCTGTTAGATTGTCAGCCAGAATCACAGCTTATTAGTTGAATACAGGTGTATATCAGTCAGGGTATCCACTAACTTCCACTACCATTTCCTGTCTGGTTAGTTCCCATACCTACGTCTTCCATACTGAGGATATATTTAAGCAATAAGGCCCGAGGGGGTGTGTTATATGGCCAATATACCACGGCTAAGGGCTGTTCTTATGCACGACGCAACGCGGAGTGCCTGGATACAGCCCCTTAGCCTTGGTATATTGGCCATTTATCACAAACCCCAAGGTGCCTTACTGCTATTATAAACTGGTTACCAACGTAATTAGAGCAGTAAAAATAAATGTTTTCTCATACCTATGGTATACCACGGCTTTCAGCCAATCAGCATTCAGGGCTCGAACCACCCAGTTTATAATTCAGTATATTTCAGTTCTCAGTGTAATAAGGACTGGCTGGACTACTATAAACGGAAGCAAGATATATTTTACTGGAGAAGACATCCATTGTTGGGTTTGCAGAATCAGGCTGGGTGTGATACACTGGATTGTTTGGGGACTATCATCCATGCAATAGCATTCCGTCTTCCATGCCCTTAGAACCTGCCTAGCAACAGGTTGTATCATCAGTGAGGGGGCCTCTGCACCAGCACAGTTATGGGACTGAAGGAAACTATTTATTATGATTCTGTCATAGGGTCATAATAAGCGAATAGGTGCAGTGGATAGTTTGGAGTTTGTACAGTTATGCTCTGCTACTGAACAAACAAACTTGAATATTTTCTTCTATAGAACTGGATATGAAGGCCCAATTGAGAGACATGGCTACCTGAGCTCTTTTTGTAAGCAAGACTTAAGGGAGGGTCTTCCAGGATTTGTTTATTTATGGGTATCAGTTAACAGCAGCCACATTTACGGACATGTCGATCTAATCAATGGTTTTGCTCTCAGGCAAATCAGGTGATATACAGATAACTGCCAAGCTAAAGGAAACCCTTGAGTAAATGAGGGATACAAAGTATATTGAAAGCAGGTGCTTCCACAAAGGTGTTAAAGGTGTTAAGTTAATTAAGCAATTAACATCCCGTCAAGCTTAGGGTCATGTATGGAAATGCCCAGTTGCCCATTTCTTTGTCTACCATGGCTAGAAGAAGAGATCTCAGTGACATGGGCTCCCGAGTGGCGCAGCGGTCTAAGGCACTGCATCTCAGTGCTTGAGGCGTCACTACAGACCCCCTTGTTCCATTCCAGGCTGTATCACAACTGGCCGTGATTGGGAGTCCCATAGGGTGACGCACAATTGGCCCAGCGTCGTCCGGTTTTGGCCAGTGTAGGCCGTCATTGTAAATAAGAATTTGTTCTTAACAGACTTGCCTAGTTAAATAAAAACTTTGAAAGAGGGGTCTCAAAGGAGCATAGGGGGGTTTAAAATGTTTGTGTGTGTCTCAGTCACCAGATCTCAACCAAATTGAACACTTATGGGAGATTCTGGAGTGTCACCTGAGACAGCTGCTCTGGCGGCTTGTGGTGGCCCAACAACCTATTAAGACATGTTATGTTGGTGTTTCCTTTATTTTGGCAGTTACCTGTAGATCTCTGTGGATTTGTGCACTGCCTGGCTCTTAACTGGTGCCTTGGAACATAGTGTATGTGTCTGTGTGTGTGTCTTGGTTTATCCGTGTGATGTAATTCGTATATTTCTGCTTTTATGAACTGGAACTCAATGCTAGGCTCTAGTCATTGCATTCTATATAGCATTCTAGAGCTCATTTTTAGATTTCTAGAGGTCTATCTAGAGGTCTATCTAGAGGTCTATCTAGAGGTCTATCTAGAGGTCTATCTAGAGGTCTATCTAGAGGTCTATCTAGAGGTCTATCTATAAGTCTAGCTATAGGTCTTTTAGCGACATTAACCCTAGTGGCCAGTATCCTAGGCAACCATGGACTGTGTCCAGACTGCCTTGAGATGATCAACTCAACGTGGGAACAAGGCTTCAATATCTCTCACTACTCTATGGCATTGAAGCGCACAGATCCTTCGCCAATGATAACAGTTGGTTGTTATTACTGTATTTTTTAAAGGTCTCTAAAAAGAACCAGTAGTTTCTTAAGGCTCTGATACAGTCTCCTAGGACCTTTCTGGTCAATAAACCTCAGTAGATTTGTTTTCCTAGTGCTTTTGACCATCCTCTTCTCTCCTATCCTTTTCTCTATGCACTTCTAATGGTGGTTCCTCACTCAATGATACCAGACCCATGCTGCTCCATCATCAGATTCCATTGTGACTAACACCAACTCACATCACCTCCCCTCTATCTAGCTGTCGCTTTCACTACCATCTATCGCCTCGCCTCATCTCTGCCATTTACATTTCATTTTCACAAGGGCTGTCGTTCTGGAAGTGTAGACTAAACACACTGGAAGTGTAGACTAAACACACTGGAAGTGTAGACTAAACACACTGGAAGTGTAGACTAAACACACTGGAAGAACTGAAGGAAAGTAGACACAGTAGAAGAACAAGGGAGGAAAAGAGGGGAGGAACCTCTACAGAACATCGGAACACACCTCTGAGAACCTACCGGAACTGGAACCCAGAGAACTGACCCCAGTGATTCTGGAACCCTACGTGATTCTCCTCCATGAGCTCTGTCTGTTGTTCTAGTTGATAACCCGGTGACTCGCCTGCTGCTGGTTGGTTCTTCTCTGTGTGTTTCTCTCTGTGTGAATAAGACATTGTCATGGTCTCTTTTCAGTTCTAACACTGTTCTAGCTTTACTGGATGTGTATTACTTGAAGGATAATGTTTAGTTCAGACTCCTTTTTGATACCTGTCAATGTCATTGTAAAATGGGTGGGGGGTGAAGGCAGGTAGAAGGGGGTTCTTAAGGAAATGTTAAACATTCTGGGTCAAACCTTCATTCCACAGCCATATCGGAGACATTTTGTACGCTGTTTGTTGCACAAACTTTTCAAGAAGCCTTCTGCACTGTGTAAAGGGGTACGTACATAGGAGGGGGGGGAGGGGTGACCGATCGGTACAGTCCAATGGTTTTGAATCATGAACTTGTAAATACGTTTTCATACAGCAAAACTTTTGATAATGTTTTAAACGTATCTGTAAAAATAGATGTACATAAGACTCCAGGTTAAAAAAGGAGTGTAGACCATATATGAATTTATTTGTACACAAGAGCACTGGATTTCTCTACTACTTAATTAATAATCTGCCAAAGTGTTTTTATTCTTTTCCTGTCTGTTTTTAATTTTGTTTTGCTTTTTAACAGTAAAGCATTGCAGAAATTAGGTTGTTTATTCTGTATTTAATTCTGTTCAATAGGTTTTGTTGTTCCGTGTTTTAAACGAGGGATTATCATTTAATTTATTGGTGCCTTGTTTGTGCTCCTTTATATTTGACTTGTTTCTGTTTTGGTGTTTTGTGTCTGTAGGATGGGGAGGGGGGAAGGGGAGTTTCAACTTAGCAACTTCTGTACTTACATGAAATATCTGTACTGTATGCCAAAATGGTCTCACTCACGTTTCTATGAAATCAAGCTGTTGATAAATATCTCTATATATTGATATATTAAATTTATAAATAAAAATCGGCCAATTCCTGTTGTGTGTCGCGTTGTTATTGTCCCCCCTTGTTTCCCTCTCTGGCGCACCAGGTAAGCGTAAAGCCTCTATCAGTTGTCAAGGCCAATGGTGGGAAGATTAAATATCTCTTTGTCGGTTAATGACTGATAAAGATGAGTCGTCGTCCCCCACGTGCAACTGTCAGCCGGTGTTTTCCCTGCTTCTGTATTGAGCACTCTTCTCTGGAGAAAGAGAAAGAGAGGGTGGGACACAGAGAGAGAGAGAGAGAGAGAAGCGAGTTGAGAGACAGAGCGAGAGAGAGAGTGGAAAGACAGAGCGAGAGAAGCGAGTGGATGGAAAGGCAGAGAGAGAGGCGAGCGGAGGGGAGTGGGGAATAGAATAGGGTAACCCCAGTGAACAGGGAATGACAGCTAGCTGGGGGTTTGATGGATGTGAAAGCGGAGAGGTGGTGGTGGATATCACGGCATTGCAGCTCAGAGGGCGGGACGGCCATTGTTGCAGGGTTCCTCTCCTCTTCATTGAACATGCTTCCTCACGCCCTCTCCTGTCATATCTGTCTGGTGGATACCAGAGGGACAGTCAATCTTATCACATTTTTATCATTTCATTGAAGATTAAAGGCCCAGTGCAGTCAAAAACTAGATTTTCCTGTGTTTTATATATATTTCCACACTATGAGGTTGGAATAATGTGAAAATGATAATGGCTTTTAAGTGTATTAGCTGTTTGAAAAGACCGCCTGAAATTTCAGCCTGTTTTGGTGGGAGGAGTTTTGGCATGCCTGGTGACATCACTTTGCTAATAGACCAATAACAACCAGTTTTCCATTTTCCCCTCCCCACTCAGACCACTCCCAGACAGTCCTAGCAAAATTGTTCTTTGCTAAAAAGCTATTTTTGTTTTGTTTTGACCATTTTAATTGAAAACAATCACAATAAGGTACTTCATTGTTACCCAGAAATTATTTCATATTGAGATAAAATCGGCTGCATTAGACCTCTACCGACACAGAGAGCCAACATCCCCCTCTCTGTCAGCCTCTGGTGGTTTTCCCTGTAATCAGTTATGTTACCAGCAAAAATAAATTGTAATCAGATTATTTTTAGAAGAACTAGAGGATTACTTATTGGATTACTTTTAAATTCAGAAAGGATGTTTGCCAAAAAAAATACATTATGACACCATTCTGATTTCTCAATTACATTAAATTCAGCATTGAGAAAAGGAGCATGTTTAAGTTTGTCCCATCTGAGCAAGTCTGACCACATGTCAGAGACCACTATGATGACATTAAATGCGTTGGATGGAACTTTTTTGTCTTCTTCTAATGCCGCTTAAGGGGAAAGTAATCCCAAAGTAACTGAAAGTAATCAGATTACATTACTGAGTTTGGGTAATCCAAAAATTACGTTACTGATTACAATTTTGGACAGGTAACTAGTAACTGTAACGGATTACATTTAGAAAGTAATTTACCTAACCCTGGCATTTCCACAGTACGCTTCACCAGTTAGGGTTGAGGCTAGGATTACAGTTGAGGCTAGGATTACGGTTGACACTAGGGTAAAGGTTGAGGCTAGGTTTAGGGTCCTGCCATAATGAAAATGTATGTCTGTAGTAGAAAAAAGTATGATATACAGTGCCGTGAAAAAGTATTTGCCCCCTTTCTGATGTTTTTTTAAAAAATATGCAAAAGTAGAGAAAATTAGAAAGGGGCAAATACTTTTTCATATATCCTCAAATGTATACTCGAATGTACTACTATGATGATGACTTATGATTTTACTTCATAGTAAAAAAAATTAAAAATCTGATATTTACAAGATCAGAGATGTACTGTATGTAACAACTCAAGGTTTATTGGTCACAGATTAGCAGATGTTACGGCAGGTTCAGTGAAATGCTTGTGTTTCTAGATTCTACAGTGCAGTGATACAATATCAACACGCAAATAATCCAGAAAGTCCAAAACAAGAAAGAAATGCATCTCCTATACAATACACATGTATCCAAAATGAAGTTGCTGGGGTCTTTTTGATGGGGGGAGGGTTCATACTAAAATTGCATTGGCCAATACAGTACTGTAATATCGTAATATTTCCATTTACATAGCAGACACTTTTATCCAAAGTGACAACAGTCCACACATTTTTGTATGTGACCCCAGTGGGAATCGAACCCCCCACAACTCTGGTGTTGCTAGTGCCATGCTCTTATGAACTGAGCCACGAACAGGACCACTACTATACATAAGTACAATACAATAATGTAAAATACAATACACGATTACAATACAGGTGGAAGATGTATGATGCCATCCTCAGGAGTGTACCAACCTCCTTCAGACCATGGATGAGGCATGCAATGATTTCAATCCAGACATATCTCAGGCTTGGATTCGCCATGCCAAAAGGGTTTTCCCCAGGTGCATGAACAATGAGGATACAGTGCCTTGCAAAAGTATTCATCTCCCTTGATGTTTTTCCCAGTTTGTTGCATTACAACCTGTTATTTAAATGGATTTTTATTTGGATTTCATGTAATGGACATACACAAAATAGCCAAATTGGTGAAGTGAAATAAAAAAGATAACTAGTTTCAAATAATTGTAAAAAATAAATAACGGAAAAGGGTTGCGTGCATATGTATTCACCCCCTTTGCTATGAAGCCCCTAAATAAGATCTGGTGCAACCAATTACCTTCAGAAGTCACATAATTAGTTAAATAAAGTCCACCTGTGTGCAATCTAAGTGTCACATGATCTGTCACATGATCTCAGTATATATACACCTGTTCTGAAAGGCCCAAGAGTCTGCAACACCACTAAGCAAGGGGCACCACCAAGCAAGCGGCACCATGAAGACCAAGGAGCTCTCCAAACAGGTCAGGGACAAAGTTGTGGAGAAGTACAGATCAGGGTTGGGTTATAAAAAAATATCAGAAACTTTGAACATCCCACGGAGCACCATTAAATCCAATATAAAAAAATTGAACGAATATGGCACCACAACAAACCTGCCAAGAGAGGGCCGGCCACCAAAACTCACGGACCAGGCAAGGAGGGCATTAATCAGAGGCAACAAAGAGACCAAAGATAACCCTGAAGGAGCTGCAAAGCTCCACAGCGGAGATTGGAGTATCTGTCCATAGGATCACTTTAAGCCGTACACTACACAGAGTTGGGCTTTACGGAAGAGTGGCAGAAAAAAGCCATTGCTTTAAAAAAAAATAAGCAAACACGTTTGGTGTTTGCCAAAAGGCATGTGGTAGACTCCGCAAACATATGGAAGAAGGTACTCTGGTGAGATGAGACTAAAATTGAGCTTTTTGCCCATCAAGGAAAACGCTATGTCTGGCGCAAACCCAACACCTCTCATCACCTCTCATCACCTCTCATCACCCCGAGAACACCATCCCCACAGTGAAGCATACTGCTAAAGCAACACTCGAGTGGTTTAAGGGGAAACATTTAAATGTCTTAGAATGGCCTAGTCAAAGCCCATACCTCAATCCAATTGAGAATCTGTGGTATGACTTAAAGATTGCTGTACACCAGCGGAACCCATCCAACTTGAAGGAGCTGGAGCAGTTTTGCCTTGAAGAATGGGTAAAAATCCCAGTGGCTAGATGTGCCACGCTTATAGAGACATACCTCAAGAGACTTGCAGCTGTAATTGCTGCAAAAGGTGGCTCTACAAAGTATTGACTTTTGGGGGGTGAATAGTTATGCACGCTCAAGTTTTCTGTTTTTTTATCTTATTTCTTGTTTGTTTCAAAAGAAAAAATATTTTGCATCTTCAAAGTGGTAGGCATGTTGTGTAAATCAAATTATACAAACCCTCCAAAAAAATTATTTTAATTCCAGGTTGTAAGGAAACAAAATAGGAAAAATGCCAAGGGGGGTGAATACTTTCGCAAGCCACTGTATTTACTGCGATATTGATGAGAACCTATGGCCAAATGCTCAAGACAGGTTTGATAAACATTATGTTTCTTTCATTTCTTTAATTTGATTAATTAAATATAAATGAATATAAATATATTAATGAAATAAAATAAATTATGGAAATGTTATGTTCAGTCAATTTTAATGGGTAGTGCAAGTATATTGCCTAATGTGAAAACAGTGTAATGTACTGTAATATGCAGTACTCTAGCTTACGTTTTTTGCTATTGGATTAACTCAATTGAGAAGATATCATTATGTTGTGTTTTGGTGATTAATCCAATCTACTTATTATATTTCACAGTAAACTTATTTTTTGGATCAATGGTTGTGTTGTGAAAGATGTCCACAAACTAAATAAAAGGACAATGAAAGGTTTTGAATGAAAGACTGGCTGCATTACAATTGTTACCCGTTTGGAGTTTTATACTGAGAGTTTTGAAAATGTACCACATACAGTGGGGCAAAAAAGTATTTAGTCAGCCACCAATTGTGCAAGTTCTCCCACTTAAAAAGATGAGAGAGGCCTGTAATTTTCATCATAGGTACACGTCAACTATGACAGACAAATTGAGAAAAAAAAATCCAGAAAATCCCATTGTAGGATTTTTAATGAATTTATTTGCAAATTATGGTGGAAAATAAGTATTTGGTCACCTACAAACAAGCAAGATTTCTGGCTCTCACAGACCTGTAACTTCTTCTTTAAGAGGCTCCTCTGTCCTCCACTCGTTACCTGTATTAATGGCACCTGTTTGAACTTGTTATCAGTATAAAAGACACCTGTCCACAACCTCAAACAGTCACACTCCAAACTTCACAATGGCCAAGACCAAAGAGCTGTCAAAGGACACCAAAAACAAAATTGTAGACCTGCACCAGGCTGGGAAGACTGAATCTGCAACAGGTAAGCAGCTTGGTTTGAAGAAATCAACTGTGGGAGCAATTATTAGGAAATGGAAGACATACAAGACCACTGATAATCTCCCTCGATCTGGGGCTCCATGCAAGATCTCACCCCGTGGGGTCAAAATGATCACAAGAACGGTGAGCAAAAATCCCAGAACCACACGGGGGGACCTAGTGAATGACCTGCTGAGAGCTGGGACCAAAGTAACAAAGCCAACCATCAGTAACACACTACGCCGCCAGGGACTCAAATCCTGCAGTGCGAGACGTGTCCCCCTGCTTAAGCCAGTACATGTCCAGGCCCGTCTGAAGTGCATTTGGATGATCCAGAAGAGGATTGGGAGAATGTCATATGGTCAGATGAAACCAAAATATAACTTTTTGGTAAAAACTCAACTCGTCATGTTTGGAGGACAAAGAATGCTGAGTTGCATCCAAAGAACACCATACCTACTGTGAAGCATGGGGTTGGAAACATCATGCTTTGGGGCTGTTTTTCTGCAAAGGGACCAGGACGACTGATCCGTGTAAAGGAAAGAATGAATGGGGCCATGTATCGTGAGATTTTGAGTGAAACCCTCCTTCCATCAGCAAGGGCATTGAAGATGAAACGTGGCTGGGTCTTTCAGCATGACAATGATCCCAAACACACCGCCTGGGCAACGAAGGAGTGGCTTCGTAAGAAGCATTTCAAGGTCCTGGAGTGGCCTAGCCAGTCTCCAGATCTCAACCCCATAGAAAATATTTGGAGGGAGTTGAAAGTCTGTGTTGCCCAGCGACAGCCCCAAAACATCACTGCTCTAGAGGAGATCTGCATGGAGGAATGGGCCAAAATACCAGCAACAGTGTGTGAAAACCTTGTGAAGACTTACAGAAAACGTTTGACCTGTGTCATTGCCAACAAAGGGTATATAACAAAGTATTGAGAAACTTTTGTTATTGACCAAATACTTATTTTCCACCATCATATGCCAATAAATTCATTAAAAATCCTACAATGTGATTTTCTGGATTTTTTTTTCTATTTTTGTCTGTCATAGTTGACGTGTACCTATGATGAAAATTACAGGCCTCTCTCATCTTTTTAAGTGGGAGAACTTGCACAATTGATGGCTGACTAAATACTTTTTTTCCCCACTGTACTTGTGAAAATAGTACCAAAGAGATAAAAAAAACTGTGATCTGACTGGCACCCTCCTCCATGAAACATTTGTTTCCAACTATTTGTTTCTACCATTTGTTTCCAACGCCCAATCCACTCGATGGGGATGGGAAATGGGAAGGGAGTGGAAACTAGGTTCCTGCCTTTCTAGGGAGTTTTTCCTAGTAACTGTACTTCTACATCTGCATGTCTTGCTGTTTGGGGTTTTAGGCTGGGTTTCTGTATAAGCACTTTGTGACATCTGATGATGTAAAAAGGGCTTTATAAATACATTTGATTGATCAACTGATTTTAATAGGAGTGAGTTCAGAGATTGGTGTTTCTCTCTGTTCTCCTCTTCCCTCAGCATTTTGTTTTTGTTTTTATTTATTAACCATTCCTGAGATCGTGTCTGATAGCTTGTATTTCTGGAGGTTACTATCGAGCCAGAGCATATCGGATTTTCTGCCGGAATCACTGAATCACTGGACCTTAACACTGGATCATCGCAACTAGCTAGCTGCAACCGAATGGCTGTTGTTGTTATTGGCTAATCACCACTGTCCCGAAGCAAGCCCCAGTTAGCCTTGAGCTAGCCTCGAGCCAGGCCCATCTCCCGGCTATCTACCTCTCTGTCAACCGGACGGGACCTCCTAGTGTTGACACGGAGCCCCGCCGATCTATCACGACTGGTCTGCCGACGTAATCATCTGATGTGGTTTCAACAGGCTTCCCGTTGCGACGACCATGAAGATCCATCTGCTAGCCCTGGCTCGCTAGCACACGCAATCAACAGCCGTGCCTCCTGCTCGCCTGTGCCGTAGCAGCCGCTGAACTGCTCCCGGACTCACCTATTGCTGTTCACTGGACCTTATGATCACTCAGCTACACAGCTGATGCCTGCCTCACTGTTCCTTTATACGGTACCCCATCCTGTTTATCTGTTTAGCCTCAGCTCAAACTTTCGTCACCATTACCAGCTGTTGTCTTAGCTCTCTCAAATAACACCTGTGATTGCTTTATTTTTTATTTTTTTATTTCACCTTTATTTAACCAGGTAGGCCAGTTGAGAACAAGTTCTCATTTACAACTGCGACCTGGCCAAGATAAAGCAAAGCAGTGCGATAAAAAAACAACAACACAGAGTTACATATGGGGTAAAACAAAACAAAGTCAAAAATACAACTGAAAATATATATACAGTGTGTGCAAATGTAGCAAGTTATGGAGGTAAGGCAATAAATAGGCTATAGTGCAAAATAATTACAATTTAGTATTAACACTGGAATGATAGATGTGCAAGAGATGATGTGCAAATAGAGATACTGGGGTGCAAATGAGCAAAATAAATAACAATATAGGGATGAGGTAGTTGGGCGGGCTAATTTCAGATGGGCTGTGTACAGGTGCAGTGATCGGTAAGGTGCTCTGACAACTGATGCTTAAAGTTAGTGAGGGAGATAAGTGTCTCCAGCTTTATGCCTCTCTCCCATGTCAATATGCCTTGCCTATTGCTGTTTCGGTTAGTTCTTACTGTACTTTTTCACTGTAGAGCCCCCAGTTCCGCTCAACCTGCCTCAGATAGCTCCTTTGTCCCACCCCCCCACACACACGGAGACCTGCTAAATCGGTGCCTCCAGTGATGCTATCTATTTCATCGTTACCCAACGCTTAGGTTCACCTCCACTGTACTCATATCCTTCCATATCCTTGTCTGTACATAATGCCCTGAATCTATTCTACAACGCCCGGAAATCTGCCCCTTTTATTCTCTGTACCCAACGCACTAGAAGCCTTTAGCCATATCCTTATTCTATTCCTCCTCTGGTGATGTAGAGGTTGACCCAGGCCCTCAGTATCACTCCTACTCCCATTTTTACATTTACATTTTTAGTCATTTAGCAGACGCTCTTATCCAGAGCGACTTACAGTTAGTGAATACATATCTTTTTATACTGGCCCCCCGTGGGAATCGAACCCACAGCCCTGGCGTTGCAAACGCCATGCTCTATCAACTGAGCTACATCCCTGCCGGCCATTCCCTCCCCTACCCTGGACGACGCTGGGCCAATTGTGCGCGACAGAGCCTGGATTCGAACCAGGATCTCTAGTGGCACAGTTAGCACTGCGATGCATTGCCTTAGACCACTGCGCCACTCAGGAGTTAAGTTACTCCCCAGGCGCTATCATTTGTTGACTTCTGTAACCGCAAAAAGCCTTGGTTTCTTGCATGTTAACATCAGAAGCCTCCTCCCTAAGTTTGAGTTATTCACTGCGTTAGCACACTCCGACAACCCTGATATTCTAGCAGTGTCTGAATCTTGGCTTATGAAGTCTACCAAAGATTCAGAAATGTCCATTCCCAAGTACATTTTCCATCTAGATAGAACTGCCAAAGGGGGCGGAGTTGCAATCTACTGTAGAGATAGCCTGCAGAGCTCTATCATACTATCCAGGTCTGTACAGTTTGAGCTTCTACTTCTAAAAATCCACCTTTCCAGAAATAAGTCTCTCACTGTTGCCGCTTGCTACAGACCCCCCTCAGCCCCCAGCTGTGCCCTGGACACCATATGTGAATTGATTGCCCCCCATCTATCCTCAGAGTTCGTACTGCTTGGTGACCTAAACTGGGATATGCATAACCCCCCGGCCGTCCTACAATCTAAACTAGATGCCCTCAATCTCACACAAATTATCAAGGAAACTACCAGGTACAACCCTAAATCCGTTAACATGGGCACCCTCATAGATATCATCCTGACTAATTTACCCCCTAAATACACCTCCGCTGTCTTCAACCAGGATCTCAGCGATCACAAAATTGTCGCGACCCCTATTACCAGCCTGTTCAACCTCTCTTTTGTATCGTCTGAGATCCCCAGAAATTGGAAAGCTGTCGCGGTCATCCCCCTCTACAAAGGGGGTGACACTCTAGATCCAAACTGTTACATACCTATATCCATCCTGCCCTGCCTTTTGAAAGTATTTGAAAGCCAAGTTAACAAACAGATCACTGACCATTTCGAATCCCACCGTACCTTCTCCGCTATGCAATCTGGTTTCCGAGCTGGTCATGGGTGCACCTCAGCCACGCTCAAGGTCCTAAACGATATTATAACTGCGATCGATAAAAGACAGTACTGTGCAGCCGTCTTCATCGACCTGGCCAAGGCTTTCGACTCTGTCAATCACCTCATTCTTATTGGCAGACTAAATAGCCTTGGTTTCTCAAATGACTGCCTCGCCTGGTTCACCAACTACTTCTCAGATAGAGTTCAATGTGTCAAATCGGAGGGCCTGTTGTCTGGACCTCTGGCAGTCTCTATGTGGGTGCCACAGGGTTCAATTCTTGATTCTCTGTGTATATCAATGATGTCGCTCTTGCTGCTGGTGACTCTCAGATCCACCTCTACGCAGACGACACCATTTTGTATACATTTGGCCCTTCATTGTTAACAAACCTCCAAACGAGCTGCAATGCCATATAGCACTCATTCCATAGCCTCCAACTGCTCTTAAACGCTAGTAAAACTAAATGCATGCTCTTCAATCGAACGCTGCTTGCACCCGCCTGCCCGACTAGAATCACTACTCTCGGCGGGTCTGACTTAGAATATGTGGACAACTACAAATACCTAGGTGTCTGGTTAGACCGTAAACTCTCCTTCCAGACTCACATTAAGCATCTCCAATCCAAAGTTAAATCTAGAATCGGCTTCCTATTTCGCAACAAAGCCTCCTTCACTCATGCTGCCAAACATGCCCTCGTTAAACTGACTATCCTACCGATCCTTGACTTTGGCGATGTCATTTACAAAATAGCCTCCAACACTCTACTCAGCAAATTGGATGTAGTCTATCACAGTGCCATCCGTTTTGTCACCAAAGCCCCATATACTACCCACCATTATGACCTGTACGGTCTCGTTGGCTGGCCCTCACTACATATTCGTAGCCAAACTCACTGGCTCCAGGTCATCTATATATCACTGCTAGGCAAATCCCTGCCTTATCTTATCTCATTGGTCACCATAGCAACACCCACCAGTAGTATGCGCTCCAGCAGGTATATCTCACTGGTCATCCCCAAAGCCAACACCTCCTTTGGCCGCCATTCCTTCCAGTTCTCTGCTGCCAATGACTGGAACGAACTGCAAAAATCTCTGAAGCTGGAGACTCTTATCTCCCTCACTAACTTTAAGCATCAGTTGTCAGAGCAGCTTACCGATCACTGCACCTGTACACAGCCCATCTGTAATTAGCCCACCCAACTACCTCATCCCCATATTGTTATTTATTTTGCTCATTTGCACCCAAATATCTCTATTTGCACATCATCTTCTGCACATCTATCACTCCAGTGTTAATACTAAATTGTAATTATTTAGCACTATGGCCTATTTATTGCCTTACCTCCATAACTTACTACATTTGCACACACTGTATATAGATTTTCTATTGTGTTATTGACTGTGTGTTTTCTTTACCCCATATGTAACTCTGTGTTGTTGTTTTTATTGCACTGCTTTGCTTTATCTTGGCCAGGTCGCAGTTGTAAATGAGAACTTAATCTCAACTGGCTTACCTGGTTAAATAAAGGTGAAATAAAAATTAAATAAAACTTCTCATACAGAGTATAGTGATGTATGCTGAACCTATCGCCCGTAATGAAACGTAATGTGCCATCAAAGCTCATCACTAAGCTAAGGATCCTGGGACTAAACACCTCCCTCTTCAACTGGATCCTGGACTTCCTGACGGGCCGCCCCCCAGGTGGTAAGGGTAGGTAACAACACATCTGCCACGCTGATCCTCAACACGGGGGGCCCCTCAGGGGTGCGTGCTCAGTACCCTCCTGTACTCCCTGTTCACCCATGACTGCATGGCCAGGCACGACTCCAACACCATCATTAAGTTTGCCGACGACACAACAGTGGTAGGCCTGATCATCGACAACGATGAGACAGCCTATAGGGAGGAGGTCAGAGACCTGGCCATGTGGTGCCAGGATAACAACCTCTCCCTCAACGTGACCAAGACAAAGGAGATGATTGTGGACTACAGGAAAAAAATGAGGACTGAGCACACCCCCATTCTCATCGACAGGGCTGTAGTGGAACAGGTTGAGAGCTTCAAGTTCCTTGGTGTCCACATCACCAACAAACTATCATGGTCCAAACACACCAAGACAGTCGTGAAGAGGGCACGACAAAGCCTATTCCCCCTCAGGAGACTGAAAAGATTTGGCATGGGTCCTCAGATCCTCAAAAAGTTATACAGCTGCACCATCGAGAGCATCCTGACTGGTTGCATCACCGCCTGGTATGGCAACTGCTCGGCCTCCGACCGCAAGGCACTACAGAGGGTAGTGCGTACGGCCCAGTACATCACTGGGGCCAAACTTCCTGCCATCCAGGACCTCTATACCAGGCGGTGTCAGAGGAAGGCCCTCAAAATTGTCAAAGACTCCAGCCACCCTAGTCATAGATTGTTCTCTCTGCTACCGTACGGCAAGCGGTACCGGAGCGCCAAGTATAGGTCCAAAAGGCTTCTCAACAGCTTCTACCCCCAAGCCATAAGACTCCTGAACAGCTAATCATGGCTACCCGGACTACTTTCACTGCCCCCCCACCCCATCCTTTTTACGCTGCTGCTACTCTGTTAATTATTTATGCATAGTCACTCTACCCACATGTAGATATTACCTCAACTACCTCAACTAGCCGGTGCCCCCACACATTGACTCTGCACCGGTACCCCCCTGTATATAGCCTCCCTACTGTTATTTTATTTTACTACCTCTTTTTTTCTCAACACTTTTTTGTTGTTGTTGTTTTATTTTACTTTTTTATTTAAAAATAAATGCATTGTTGGTTAAGGGCTGTAAGTAAGCATTTCACGGTAATGTCTACACCTGTTGTATTCGGCGCATGTGGCAAATAAAATGTGATTTGATTTGATTTGATTTAATGCACTATGATACACAGCATCCATTGGCTTCAATACAATGGCAGCCATAGCCACGTGAAGTAGGGGTCAAAGTTTCTGTTTGGTATGGTATCTCTAATACATGCAAAAGGCCAGTGATCACTGATGTCATTAGCAAAGACACTATTTGATATGTACTTGTTTGGACTATTTGTAAAAATTAGGTCAATCAGCGAGGAGCTTGCTGGGTTTCTTACATTAATCTGTGTGGGTTTGGAGATAAATTGAGTCAAGTTATAATCAAGACAAATATTCTTCAAATGATCAGAGGCTGGGGTAAGCCAATCCAGGTTAAGATCACCTAAAATAACAAAATTAGATGACATAAAAGGTTTTACAGAGATAGTACCAACAGCATCCACCAGTGCAGCAGGGGGGCGATAAATACCTGCTACATACAAGTGCAGGTCACATCTATAACCAAACATTTAAACATTTTGGGAATATTGACACTGACTTAGGGAACATGATGCTACAGGTGTCGAGTTCACATATATAGCCCCTCCCCCCTTTCAGTCTATCACACCTGAACATTTTGTAATCAGCCATTTCAATGTCCTAATCCATAATCAAGCCATTTAACCAGGTCTCTATGAAAACCAGAATGTCAGGGTTTGTGTCATGCATCCAGATGGTCCATCTTTGACATCAAGCACATGTATGTGCCACAATCCAAGCCCTCTACGTGCTTTGAAAACAGCAGGGGTATCCATATACTGTAGGGATTTGAAATAATAGCACTGGGTGAGCTGATCACAGTGGCCCTCTCATTTGGGCTAACAGCAAAAAAGCTAACAATTCAACTTTCTGGGTATAAGATTACTACTGACAATAACCCTGGGAATATGGATGAACATGTCACATAAACATTACATGTACATTTTAGTAATTTAGCAGACGCTCTTATCCAGAGCGACTTACAGTTAGTGAGTGCATACATTTTTCATACTGTCACATTACTTTCATTTCATGGCTTTACCGTCCATCTCCAACTCCAAAAATGAGTCTGACAGGCACATACTTTGGTCAGGATCAGCGGTCCTGGCTACAATGAGCCAACCGCGATACGAGTTAAGCTTTGCTGGTGTCAGTTAGGCAGACTAGCTTGACAGGGCTAGCGCGCTAGCTCAATCAATCAAATTGATTTATAAAGCCCTTTTTACATCAGTATCAGTTCAGTTAACAGACAGTCAAATCCTGCCAGGAAAAGCTTTTACCATTGCTCCTTCAGTGGCTTGGAGTGAATGAGGCCTGATGCTGCTGCTGTGGTAAAGCCTCACCATTGTAGCTGACTATGATAGCTGATTAGCATTCAACGTTAATCTTTGTTTCGTTTTTATTTTTTTAAGTAGGCTACATCCATCTATATAACGCAGGACCGACACCTGTCCTGGCCTGTCGACTAACATACTGGCATTCTGAAGAAGCAGCCGTCACACTGGTTTTATCCTAGAGTAACATTGCCATCTGCTGGTACAAGCTAGTTTTAAACACAGTAGTGCACTGGGAGGGCCGAGTGTCTGCGGGTTTTCGCTCCTCCCTTGTACTTGATTGATTAATGAAGGTCACTAATTAGTAAGGAACTCCCCTCACCTGGTTGTCTAGATCTTAATTGAAGAAAAAACCAAAAAGCAGCAGACACTAGGCCCTCCGTGGAATGACTTTGAAACCCCTGCTGTCGTGGGTGACACATGACATTTAATTTCCTCTGTAATGTCACTGGGGTGAGCGGTCTGTCTGGCAGAGTAACAGTGGCTCAGTGAAGGTCTGTGACTCTGTGGAGGGGGACAGCTGCCTGTGAGGTCAGTATTGTGATGACCTGACTAGATCATAAAAGAACAACTGTCCAGACAGAGGATTGAGTTTACGAATGGACGGTTTATTAAACCAACTTTACACAGGCTACTGTTTGGCCGTAGCCCACGCCAAATAAATGAAAGATAACCCACAAGCCAATCGTGACCTTCTCTTGTGAAGCCCAGACGTAAAGAGAGAGAGAACAAAGGCTAAACCTGGTCTTAACTTCCAATGCTCCATCCCCCTGCCCAACCCCCCTCCACGCCACTCCGCCAACCGCCAGGATGCCCGGCATCAGAACATTCCAGGCATTCCCGTGATTGGCAGATAGCAGGTTGATTGACATGTCAGACCCCGCGAACACTGGGTACTGGTAGGTACAACACAACCATCTACTAGCCTAACACATAACACACAGCTGTCTGTGCGGGTCGCTACACAGCCCCCCCACCACAAAGTCCCTTGTCCCCGAGGGAACAAACAAAGTCTCTGAAGCGACCCGGAGGTCTCCTTTGCCTGCGTGGCTGTGATGGCCGCAGAGTGCCCCTCTGGGAACCAGGGGATGAAGGAAGGACATGGGGGACAAGGAAGCGGGAACGGGTAATACAGTCCGTGGCTCTGGGGAACCACGCGGTGACACAGGGGGAGTGGGCTGTCTGGAGCCTTGTCTGCGGCACCTGGGGGTGGGTGCCTGGAGAATGTCATTGCCAGAGAGGGGAATTGTGGGGGTTCCTGGGGTTTGGGGAGAAGAGGCCCCTCTATATGGGGCTAACCTGTCCCGGTGCAGTGTCACCTTTCTCCCCCTGGGAGGAAGCTGCACCCGGTAAACAACCTCCCCTACCCTCTCCAGGACACTGCAGGGTCCCACCCAGTGACTGTCCAACTTGGGGCATCTGCCTTTTTTCCTTAGCGGGCTGTAGACCCAGACCAGCTCCCCAGCCACAAATTGCCTTCCCCGGGTGTGCACGTCATAGTTCCTCTTCTGCCTCACACCTGCATTCAGCAGCTGCTCTCTGGCGAAGGTGTGGGCTGTCTCCAGGCGGTCCTTGAGTCTCCGGGCATACTCCGGCCCTGGGGAAACATGAGGGCTATCCAGGGGCCGACCAAACGCCATCTCCGCAGGGGTACGGATCTCTCTCCCCAGCATGAGGAGGGCAGGCGTGCAGGAGGTGGAGTCTTGGACAGCGGAGCGGCATGCCATGAGGACCATAGGCAGGTGCTTGTCCCAGTCACGCTGGTGTTTGGAAGAGACGATGGCCAGCTGCTGTCCAAGCGTTTTGTTGAAGCGCTCCACAAGGCCATCACTTTGAGGATGGAGAGGAGTAGTGCGGGTTTTGTGCATACCCAGCCTCTCACACATGGTGGCGAACACACGGGACTCAAAGTTTCTGCCTTGGTCGCTGTGGATGGACTCTGCAGCTCCAAACCTGCTGAACATCCCCGCTGTCAGGGCGTCGACGATGGTCTCTGCCTCCTGGTCAGGCAGAGCATAGGCCTCGGGCCATTTTGTGAAATAGTCCATGGCCGTGAGCACCCAGCGGTTTCCACTGTCTGTGGTGGGGAACGGCCCAACTACATCCACTCCCACCCTCTCCATGGGAGCCCCCACTGGGAACTGTTGGAGCTGAGCATGAGAGCGGCCTGGGGGGCCCTTTCTCGCTGTGCAGTTGTCACAGCGGCGGCAAAAGTCTTCCACATCCCTCTTGTGCTGCCCCCAGTAAAAGCCCTGACGGAGGCGGCGCAGTGTTTTTGTGACCCCAAAGTGTCCAGTCCCCACCCCCCCATGAGTACTCTGGAGCACAGCCTCCCGCAATGCTTTTGGGACCACCACCTGCCACCTCTCCTCCCCCGTAGCTGACTCCTGCCATGCCCGCTGTAACACGCCATCAGCCAGCCGCAGTCGCCCAAACTTTGACCACAACCCTTTGGTCGCGAGTGAGAGCGCTGTCACCTCTTCCCATGGTGGCCTCACCTGCGCCTCTACCCACTGTAGCACTGGCTGTAGGTCTGTGTCCCGTCCCTGCTGCTGCCCCCATTCAGCCACGTCGACAGTCTGCAGCTCACAGCAGACAGGCCCGCTCGCCCGACACACTGTGGCACAGACCCCCTCCTCTGCACACAGCTCTCTCTCCCGTCCCTCTCTCCGTTCACAGTGGCGGCAGCCGTCTGCAGTACAGGGCCGACGGGACATGGCGTCGGCGTTGGAGTGGCGTGCCCCTGCCCTGTGCACCACCGTGAAGTCATACGGCTGAAGCTCCTCCAACCAGCGTGCCACCTGCCCCTCTGGCTCTCTGAAAGACATGAGCCACTGGAGAGCAGAGTGGTCAGTCCTTACAGTAAAGGGCAGACCACCCAGGTAGTACTTGAAGTGTTTGACGGAAGCCACAACAGCCAAGAGCTCCCGCCGGGTGACACAGTAGCGGCGCTCATGTTTGTCAAATGTTTTGCTGAAGTACGCCACCGCTCTCTCCCCCTCTGGCCCCACCTGGGCGAGCACCCCACCCATGCCCACATTGCTCGCGTCTGTGTCCAGGATAAAGGGCAATGTGAGGTCAGGGGGGGCGAGCACGGGGGCCTCGATCAGTGCACGTTTGAGGGTGTTGAACGCCTCCTCACACTCCACTGTCCAAGTGAAAGCCTTGTCCTTCGGCAGCAGGCGGTTCAGTGGAGCAGCAACGCTTGAGAAGCCCCGTACAAACCTCCTGTAGTACGAGGCCAGGCCCAGGAAGCTCTTCAGCTGACACTGGTCGGTGGGGGTGGGCCAGTCTCTGACAGCCGCTACCTTGTCCTCCATGGTGCTGATCCCCTCCTTCCCCACTCGGTGGCCCAAGAAGGACACCTCTCTCCTCATGAAGTGGCACTTCTCGGGGTGGAGCTTCAGACCTGCGGCAGCCACCCTCTCCAGCACACACCGTAGCGCCCCCAGGCTGACTGGAAGGAGCTGCCATGGGCCAGGATGTCATCGAGGTATACCAGACACTGCTGTCGGGGGATGCCATCCAGCACCCTGTCCATCAAATGCTCAAAAGTAGCTGGAGCGTTGCACAGGCCAAAGCACAGGACCTTGAACTGCCAGTGTCCTCTGTTAGTGGAGAACGCAGTTTTGGCTCTGGCCTCTGGGGAGAGGGGCACCTGCCAGTAGCCACTGCGGAGGTCTAGTGAGGAGAACCAGGAGGACCCCCTAACCAGGTCCAGCGACTCATCGATACGTGGTATGGGGTATGAGTCCTTCCTGGTTACCTCATTCAGCCGCCTGTAGTCCGCACAGAACCTCAGCTTGCCCCCCTTCTTCGGAACCATGACGACTGGCGCCGCCCAGGGGCTGTCTGAGGGCTCAATGAAGTCTGCCCGCTGCATCTCCAACACAGCCTTGTCTGCCGCCTCCTGGCGTGCCAGCGGGATACGGCGGGGACGCATCTTGATAGGTCGAGCATCACCTGTGTCGATCTCATGCTGCACCAGATGAGTCTGACCCACCTCTTACTCACTCAGCGCAAAGCTGTCTCTGAATTCAAACAGCAACTGCCTCAACCGTTCCTGCTGCTCGGGGTCAAGACCAACACAGTTCCTCCCCCATATCTCCCTCACTGCAGACAGTGTCCTCTCCCCTCCCATCTGGGGTAGCTGGGCTGGGGGGGCGCGGCCCGGGCTCACAGAGGACTGTGTCGTGGAGGTAGCTGGGGGAATGTAACGCAACGCCGTAGGTGACAGGGGGGCTGGGGAAAAGTCACACCCAGATGTGGGGGAGGGGGGGCAGCCATGAGTCTCTGCTGCTTTAACTGTTGGAGTAAAGGGTTTGTTGGGTTGAGTGAATGTGACATTAGGGGCCATGGTGACCTCCGGCCCTCCCTGGAAGCTCAGTGTGCCCCTATTTAGGTCTAACTGGCAGCCTGTGCTCCTAAGAAAGTCCAACCCCAGGATACAAGGGTCCTGCACAGCCGCCACCCACACAGGATGACGCACAGTCCTGCCCCCTACTGTCAGAGTCATTATTCCCTTCCCTTTCATGGGTGCCAGCTCACCTGTGACTGTGTGGAGCTGCACAGTTGTAGGCTCACACTGAGTCCAACCTGGCACAATATCTGGCCTCACCAGGGTTACTGTGGACCCAGTGTCCACCAGGGCGGAGCAGGGCACCCCCTCCACAGTGACAGGGACATGACAAAAGTCCCCAACACAGGTCCGGCCCACCACAACAACAGGCTCCATCCGCTTGCCCTCGTCTGCTTCTGGGGGAAGTGGAGCCTTGCTTCCCCGTCTGTGCCGGTGGGCTCCTCCTGAAGAAGATGGTGGTTGGGATAGAAAGCCAGGGGTCCGCACTACCCGGTCTATGCGGACCCCGAGCCGTTTCCCTGAGCTCTGGGGGACATGTGGGAATCTCGGCGCAGATGGCCTGGCTGGCCACAACCCCAGCAGACCCTGGGACCAGGGCGTGTGTTTCGTGCCGCCTGTAGCGACACAGCACGAATGAGTTCTGTCATTTCAGCCACCCATGCAGGCTTTTCCGGCTCCGGGCTGCTCTGCCCCCCAGCTCGCACAGAGGGTCTGTCTCCCTGCACCCCCACCAAAGCCCCAGCTGAAGCCCCAGCCCACACCAGCTCCCTCTCCAAAGCCATCTCCAAGGCTACCTGCAATGACTCAGGATGAGCCAGCTGGGTCTGTATGCGCAGCTCCGTAGGAGAGAGCGCCTGTATGAACTGGTCCCGTGCTAGCTCGCTCTGCACGGAGGGGGGCATGTGAGCATATGCCCGCCGAGAGAGGCTCTCAATGTCATTAGCTAGCACCCGTAGAGGCTCTCCAGGCTGCCTGCATCTATTACTCAGTTCGGAGCGCAGTAGCCCGGGCTGTACACACTGTCCATAGCGCCTCCTCAGTGCTCCCACTAAAGCACCATAATCACGCCAGAGCTTCATCCGTGAGGCATAAAGCCAACTGCAGTGCCCTATCTTCATCCGACCACCCCCTAAAATGAGCTAACAGTTCAAACTGAGCATGAAAAGCTTCGCAATCCGCCTTACCGGAATACTTCGGGGTCTTAACGGATACGGACGCAGCCGGGAACTGGGCGCCGCCATGTTTGTTTACATCCTGAGCCCCAGATTCCTCGTCCCGCCGCGTCGACGTCACCCCTTCGGTCCGCCCACCAGAATCCGCGCGAAACACAGTCGACGAAGCACTCATGCCCGCTTCAGCCGCCATCACTCTAACGTCCTCCCTCAAGCGGCCTCTGGGCTCCGATGCCCTGGCGATCTCCTCAGCCAGAACCCCCGACGTCCATGCACACGCACCTCCTTGGCCATAATCGTCCCCTACCTCCACCTTCACTTTCGGATTCCCTCGAAGCATCTTCAACCCCCGTTCTCACCTACGGTAGCTAGCCACAGAAGTCAGCTAGCTAGCTGGCTAACTTTTATCAACGTTTTTACTTCTGACACCAATGTGATGACCTGACTAGATCATAAAAAAACAACTGTCCAGACAGAGGATTGAGTTTACGAATGAACGGTTTATTAAACCAACTTTACACAGGCTACTGTTTGGCCGTAGCCCACGCCAAATAAATGAAAGATAACCCACAAGCCAATCGTGACCTTCTCTTGTGAAGCCCAGACGTAAAGAGAGAGAGAACAAAGGCTAAACCTGGTCTTAACTTCCAATGCTCCATCCCCCTGCCCAACCCCCCTCCACGCCACTCCGCCAACCGCCAGGATGCCCGGCATCAGAACATTCCAGGCATTCCCGTGATTGGCAGATAGCAGGTTGATTGACATGTCGGACCCCGCGAACACTGGGTACTGGTAGGTACAACACAACCATCTACTAGCCTAACACATAACACACAGCTGTCTGTGCGGGTCGCTACAGTATTATAGATAATGGGAAAGAAACAAGGCTGCACTTATTCAGTCACATCAGAGACTAACGGCCCGTTTATACTAGGAAGCGGCATCGTGCGGTGACACATCGGAAGCCATTCACTTTTAATGGAAGGAAAGTGAGAGAAGCGGAAGTGGGCGGGGGGACCGTTGGGCGATGCGAGCATGGGCGAGGGAGCTGAACAGGGTGGGACTAAAGTTGTGGAAAGCTGGAACTTTATTCAAATCCTCCGCGAGTGACCAATTGAAGCTCACCATATCTTCCAACCCCTACTGGATTGGCTAACAATGGCTGTTGTTACATACCACTACCTAGCATGCTTGCTAGAGTGTTAGCACCCACATGAGGGCCAGGTTAGCGTGGCTAGGTAAGTGCTGCTTGTATACTATAAATGTAAAAGGCCTAGATTCAATCCGTATCGCGGAAGATCCGTGGTATTGTGTGATTGAAATTTAAAGACAATGTTCGCAGAGACTGCATTTAGGGTAAACACTACATATGCCGACTCAATTGGAAATTACCTTTACATTTCAATCTCGCTATAACGCAAATCTTCTGCAATGTGGATTGACTCTATCCCTAATAGTGTACAGAAGCTCATGACATAATAAACTTCTACACACACAAGTTTCAAAGTTTCCTTTTTATTTAGAAGCAATTCTTTGATTTGTAAATGTTTAACATACAAGTAAATTTGATAGTAGGAATATTACAGGCAGGTACAGCTGTTTTCATCTGATTGTAACGTAGTCTCACAAAGGCAGTCCTGTTGACGCAGTACAGCACACAGCCTTGTCCAATGAGAGACGAGCATGAACCACCCAACCAATGAAAAGTTACATCGCTTTTTAGAGTAGACCAATCAGCTTATATATACCATCCAGAAGAACCAATAAATTCACATATTCCAACCCGATCATTGGACTATTGGCCCATGCATATACTGTATATTGTAAAAATATAGCATTTTGAATAAATACTAAATATATTTAAGAGCAAATGTCAGACCATACCAGATATATTTTCCACAATACTGTAAATGTATTTACAGGTAGGTATCCATATACTTCTTTAACCAGTAGAGGTCAGTCTTCAGCTCCTAGGCCTGCCTTGTGATAAACAGGTGAGAAAAAGAAAGACAGCACCACTCCACCTGGTGAGTACAGCACCTTTCCTTTGGGACTGGGACCTCTTCATTTTCTGATAGGCAAGATAGGATATTCTCATGTAATTTCTCTGCACCAGTGCCCTATTGTTCAATGGAGGTTGGGTGGAAGAGAGAGGCACAATCTCCCTAAGAACAACATTTCTACTTTTATAGCAGTGAAATATGCATGTGTGTCCATATTGGAGAGGGGGTTGTGTAACGTTACTAACTGCAGAGGACAGTAGAGAACATGTTACTAAAGTATGGCCAGTAATGGAGAGTCCTCTACTGTGTTGCTTCCTGTGCTAAGTGGTGTGATGTTGTTCCATAGGAGGCCTGCTGAATGCTATCTGGATTCTGGAATGTAAAACTGCCTGACATTCATTGTGCATTATGTAGCGATTTGGTTGCATACATTATTTGATTTGTAATCTATAAGCAGGCAGACAAAGGGAATGATACATTACAGTGGAAGAGAGTGAGAGTGTGTGCGTGCATGCAACCTGGTCTCAGAGCATTTCGTATTATTCCATATGTACAGTTGAAGTCGGAAGTTTACATGCACTTAGGTTGGAGTCATTAAAACTTGTTTTTCAACCACTCCACACATTTCTTGTTAACAAACTATAGTTTTGGCAAGTCAGTTAGGACATCTACTTTGTGCATGACACAAGTAATTTTTCCAACAATTGTTTACAGACAGACTATTTCACTTATAATTCACTGTATCACAATTCCAGTGGATCAGAAGTTTACAAACACTAAGTTGACTGTGCCTTTAAATAGCTTGGAAAATTCCAGAAAATGATGTAATGGCTTTAGAAGCTTCTGATAGGCTAATTGACATAATTTGAGTCATTTGGAGGTGTACCTGTGGATGTATTTCAAGGCCTACCTTCAAACTCAGTGCCTCTTTGCTTGACATCATGGGAAAATCAAAAGAAATCAGCCAGGACCTCTGAAAAAAAAAATGTAGACCTCCACAAGTATGGTTCATCCTTGGGAGCAATTTCCAAACACCTGAAGGTACCACGTTCATCTGTACAAACAATAGTACGCAAGTATAAACACCATGGGACCACGCAGCCGTCATACCGCTCAGGAAGGAGATTCGTTCTGTCTCCTAGAGATGAATGTACTTTGGTGCGAAATGTACAAATCAATCCCAGAACAACAGCAAAGGACCTTGTGAAGATGCTGGAGGAAACAGGTAGAAAAGTATCTATATCCACTGTAAAAGGTGTCCTATATCGACAAAACCTGAAAGGCCGCTCAGCAAGGAAGAAGCCACTGCTCCAAAACCGCCATAGAAAAGCCAGACAACAGTTTTCAACTGCACATGGGGACAGAAGATCGTACTTTTTGGAGAAATGTCCTCTGGTCTGATGAAACAAAAATAGTTTGGCCATAATAACTATTGTTATGTTTGGAGGAAAAAGGGAGTTGCTTGCAAGCCGAAGAACACCATCCCAACCATGAAGCACGGGGGTGGCAGCATCATGCTGTGGAGGTGCTTTGCTGCAGGAGAGACTGGTGCACTTCACAAAATAGATGGCATCATGAGGAAGGAAAATTATGTGGATATATTGAAGCAACATCTCAAGAAGACATCAGTCAGGAAGTTAAAGCTTGGTCGCAAATGGGTCTTCCAAATGAACAATGACCCCAAGCATACTTCCAAAGTTGTGGCAAAATGGCTTAAGGACAACAAAGTCAAGGTATTGGAGTGGCCATTGCAAAACCCTGACCTCAATCCTATAGAACATTTGTGGGCAGAACTGAAAAAGCGTGTGCGAGCAAGGAGGCCTACAAACCTGACTCAGTTACACCAGCTCTGTCAGGAGGAATGGGCCAAAATTCACCCAACTTATTGTGGGAAGCTTGTGGAAGGCTAACCGAAACGTTTGACCCAAGTTAAACAATGGCAATGCTACCAAATCTTAATTGAGTGTATGTAAACTTCTGACCCACTGGGAATGTGATGAAAGTAATAAAAGCTGAAATAAATCATTCTCTCTACTATTATTCTGACATTTCACATTCTTAAAATAAAGTGGTGATCCTAACTGACCTGAGACAGGGAATTTTTACTAGGATTAAATGTCAGGAATTGTGAAAAACTGAGTTTAAATGTATTTGGCTAAGGTGTATGTAAACTTCCGACTTCAACTGTAAATCCGAAACACCCAATTTAGTATGATATGTTAAGTTTGGTATGGTTACATAAGACAGGTGGTTTCTTAAGGCAAAAACGAAAGGAGGGTGGTTGGTCGGGGTGGATGGGTGAGTGTATAACACAAACGTCTAGCAACCCAAAGGTTGTGAGTTTGAATTTCATCGCGGAAAACATTAAGCATTTTAGCTAATTAGCAACTTCTACTACTTACACATTTTTGCTACTTTGCAACTACTAAGCATGTTAGCTAACCCTTCCCCTAACCTTAACCCTTTTAACTAACTCTTCACCTAACCCTAACCTTAACTTTAACCCTTTTAGCTAACCTTTCCCCTAACCCTAACCTTAACCGTTTAACCTAACTCCTAAACTTAAGCCTAACCTTAACCCTAACCCCTGACCCCTAGCCTAGCTAACGTTAGCAAGCCACCTAGCTAGAATTCGTAACATATCATACGTTTGGCAAATTCGTAACATATTGTTTGTTATGCAAATTCATAACATATAATAGGAAATATAATTCGTAATAATCCTACGAAATGGAGTGTCTCGGATTTATGTACAGAATAATACGAATGTTAGGCCTACTGCTGCTAGGTAGCTCTCTCTGCTCTCTCCCTCCCCTCTGTCTGTCCTTGATTGCAGGAGTGAAGTCTGGTGTGCGGGAGTCAGGGTTCCAGCTGCAGCTCATTCACCATAATCACCTCAGCCTTTAAGACCCGGTCAAACTTACCACTCATCGTCAGATCATAGTCAAGACGACCATGTTAGTCTCGCTGCCGACTCAACCTGGTTATTTTTGCTCTTTGTGTTTTTGGCCTGTTCTATTTACTTTTTTCTCCTGTGCCACAGATATTTGGAACCTGACTCCTGCCTCCGCTTCACTCCTGCCACCACCATCCTGCTCTCCACTACCGGACCTCTCTTTTGGACTCACCACGGACACTAGGACATTACGGTACCACACCTGCCCTGATCTGGATCTGTTACCCTCCCTGTAACCTGGACTTGCTCTTCCCCTATATTTGGAAACCTGGACTTTGAAAATTGTAAATAAACCTGTTAAAACTTCTCTGGCTTGGTGTACTTGTCTGCATTTGGGTTCTTATCCAGTTAAATCATAACAGTATGATCTGACCATCATGAACCCAGCAGACAGTAGCTCGGATACCACCCCAGAGTGCACTCAAATTTGGACTGCCATAGCCAATCAGGGCATTTTACTTGGCCAACATGATACCCTGTTTAAGACGATTGCTGAGGACAGTCAGGTGCTGCTTAATCAGGTTCAATTACTCTCCAATCAAGTGTCTGCCCTTACTACCCCTTCAGCCCAGATCAGAGAGCCTTTTGTTCCTGCTCCAGAGCGCTATGACGGGAACATGGGAACCTGTGGCGATTTTTTGACTCAATGCTCGTTAGTGTTTGAACAACAGCCCCTCACCTACGCCTCAGAAAGAGCCCGTATTGCCTACCTTATCAACTCTACTAGCGGTTCCGCTCGTGCCTGGGGATCCGCAGTCTGGGAGAGTCAGTCGGACATTTGCAACGCTTACGTTGCCTTCACCACGGAGATGAGGAAGGTTTTTGACCACCCCGTACGAGGCAAGGAGGCTGCGAAACGGTTGTTTTCTCTTCGGCAGGGGGCTCGTAGTGTGGCGGAGATGGCAGTGGAGTTTCGGACTTTAGCAGCAGTGAGTGGTTGGAATGACGAGGCATTACAAGGAGTGTTCATCAATGCTTTGTCTGAGACTTTAAAAGATGAATTGGTGTCATATGATGAATCGCCTACGCTGGATAATCTTATTTCACTCACTATCAGGTTGGATAATCAGATTCGGGAGCGCCGCCGGGAGAGGAGTGTTAGTTCCAAGCAACCTGTCTGTCATCAACAAACTCCTCCCTGCATCTTCCCTACGGAGAAAGCCGTGTCTTCCCGAGTCGATACGAGGAGCACTGAACCCGAAGCCATGGAGGTGGGTCGTGCACGGTTGTCCTCAGAGGAGCGTGCACGTCGTATTCAGGCTCGGGTCTGCCTGTATTGTGGAGAAGCTGGTCATTTTGTTCCTTCCTGCCCAGTTCGTCCGGGAAAAGGGCCGGCTCATCATTAATGGGAGAAGTTTTGGTGAGCCGAGCAGCGGATTCTTCCTCTTCTCCCCGCATTCTGCTCCAGGCATCCCTCCAGTGGCAGTTCCAGAATTTCTCTGTTAGTGCGCTGATTGACTCTGGTGCCGACGAAAGCTTTTTGGATAGAGAGTGGGCTCAACAAATGGATTTGGAGACTGTTCCTATGGACTGTCCGCTGCAGGCTAAGGGTCTAAATGGACAATTGTTGACCCGTATTATCCATCAGACTGTTCCTGTTTGTCTTAGACTGTCGGGAAATCATCAGGAGAACATTCAATTCCATATTATCGACTGCCCACAGACCCCCCTGGTCCTTGGTATCCCCTGGCTCATAAGACACAATCCACACATTGATTGGGTGACAGGTAGCATTGTTTCATGGAGCACATTTTGTCATGTGAATTGTTTGTGTTCTGCTCAGACTCCTGCCAGTACTGTGCCTCAACCTCCACTGGAGTCCATGGATCTTTCTGCTGTTCCTGACGTGTATCATGACCTGGCATCCGTTTTCTGCAAACACAGAGCTACTTCTCTTCCTCCTCACCGGCCTTACGACTGCGCCATTGACCTCCAGCCAGGAGCCCCGCTCCCCAGCAGTCGCCTGTACAATCTCTCCCGGCCGGAGACGGAGGCTATGGAGAACTACATTCGGGACTCCTTGGCGGCAGGTATTATGCGTCCTTCCTCGTCACCTGTAGGAGCGGGATTCTTTTTTGTTGCTAAGAAGGATAAGACCCTCAGACCCTGTATTGATTACCGTGGACTTAACAACATCACCATTAAGAACAAGTATGCTTTGCCTTTGATTAATTCTGCTTTTCCCCTCCTTCATGGTGCTACCATCTTTACGAAACTGGATCTACGAAATGCGTATCACCTGGTGCGCATTCGTAAGGGTGATGAATGGAAGACTGCCTTCAACACACCCTTGGGACATTTTGAGTATCTGGTTATGTCTTTTGGGTTGTCCAATGCCCCTGCTGTTTTCAGGCACTAGTCAATGATGTCCTTCGGGACATGTTGAATCGGTTTGTTTTTGTCTATCTGGATGATATCTTGATTTTCTCAGAGTCCTCCCAGGAACATGAACTGCATGTGCGCCAGGTGTTGCAAAGGTTTTTGGAGAACAAACTGTTTGTAAAGATGGAGAAATGTGAATTTCATGTGTCTGAGACCTCTTTTTTGGGTTACATCATAGCTCAGGGGGAGTTGCGGATGGACCCAGCTAAGATCTCTGCTGTCACGGACTGGCCAGCTCCCTCTACCCGCAAACAACTTCAACGATTCCTGGGGTTTGCGAACTTCTATAGGAGGTTCATCAAGGACTACAGCCGCATTGCGGCGCCACTCACCGCTCTCACCTCCATCTCACGACCGTTCGCTTGGAATGAAGGGGCCGAATCAGCGTTCGAAGAACTGAAACATCGCTTCGCCTCGGCTCCCATACTGATGCAGCCGGACCCCGACCGCCAGTTTGTCGTGGAGGTGGATGCATCCGACACTGGGGTAGGTGCGGTGTTGTCACAACGTTCTCCTGAAGATAACAAACTGCATCCCTGTGCTTTTCTCTCAAGGAAACTTTCTCAGGCAGAGAGGAATTATGATGTTGGCAATCGTGAACTGCTCGCCGTTAAGCTGGCTCTCGAGGAGTGGCGACATTGGTTGGAGGGGGCGGAACAACCCTTCATCGTTTGGACGGATCATAAGAATCTGGCTTACCTCCAGTCAGCGAAGCAGCTCAACCCCCGTCAAGCCAGGTGGGCACTATTTTTTGGGAGATTCAATTTTTCTCTGTCTTACCGTCCTGGGTCACGCAACGTCAAGCCTGATGCCCTGTCTCGTGTTCATTCGGCTGTTGATACTGGTAGTAACCCTGAACCCATTTTGCCTCCTACCTGCAGTATTGCGGTCATCACATGTGACATCGAGGGGATTGTTAGACAGGCTCAACATCATCAAGCTGACCCTGGGAGGGGTCCTCCTAACCGGATGTTTGTCCCTGAGTCTGCTCGCTCCCAGGTACTTCAGTGGGCTCACTCGTCTCCCCTTACCTGTCACCCTGGAGTTTCGCGGACCCTTGACTTTGTGCGACGGAAGTTCTGGTGGGCCACGATGGAGGCGGACACTCGAGCCTTCATTGCTGCTTGTACGGTATGTGCACGAAGTAAAAACTCCACCCAGGCCAGCGCTGGTCATCTACGACCTCTACCTATACCCAGCCGGCCCTGGTCGCATATCGCTATGGATTTTGTCACTGGACTTCCCCCCTCGTCTGGAAAGACTGTCATTCTTACGGTGATTGATCGTTTTTCTAAGTTCGCTCATTTTTTGGCCCTACCTAAACTGCCCACTGCCAGAGAGACGGCTGATATTTTGGTTGAACATGTGTTCCGCTCTCATGGTCTACCCACGGATATTGTCTCTGACAGGGGTCCCCAGTTTGTCTCCCAGGTGTGGAAAGCTTTCTGTAAAGCTTTGGGCATTACATCCAGCCTGTCCTCTGGATATCACCCCCAGACCAACGGGCAAGCCGAGAGAGCGAACCAGGAGATGGAGACCGCTCTTCGCTGTGTCACTGGGTCTAACCCTGGGTCATGGAGCTCCATGCTCCCCTGGGTGGAATATGCTCATAACACCTTGACTAACGCTTCCTCTGGTTTTTCTCCTTTTCTGTGTGCTCTGGGTTATCAACCTCCCCTGTTCCCTTCCCAAGAGAGGGAACTGGCGGTACCCTCGGTGCAGTCCCACATGCGCCGCTGCTTCAAGGTCTGGAGGAAGGCCAGGGTAGCTCTGTCCCGAGCTTCGGCGTACATGCAGAGGCAAGCCAACCGTCACCGGTCCCAGGCTCCCGGTTACTCTCCTGGTCAAGAGGTATGGCTGAAGTCACGGGACCTTCCATTGAAGGTGGAGTCTAAGAAGATGGCGCCTCGTTTTATAGGACCGTTCAAGATACTGTCTATTGTTAACCCCTGCGCGGTTAAGCTACAGCTTCCTGCCTCCCTACGGGTTCATTCCACCTTTCATGTTTCCCAGATTAAGCCTGTGTCGGTTAGCCCTCTGTGCCCGCCCTCTCGTCCCCCTCCTCCGCCCAGGATCGTGGGTTGGGGTCCGGTCTACACTGTCCGGCGACTTCTGGATGTTCGCCACCGAGGTCGTGGTTTCCAGTACCTGGTGGATTGGGAGGGTTATGGTCCTGAGGAACGTTCCTGGGTGCCCAGGAGCTTCATTGTGGATCCTGCTCTGGTCCGAGAGTTTCATAGGTTACATCCCGATAAACCCCGTCGGCCGCCAGGTGGCGTCCGTAGAGGGGGGGGTACTGTTAGGCCTACTGCTGCTAGGTAGCTCTCTGCTCTCTCCCTCCCCTCTGTCTGTTCTTGATTGCAGGAGTGAAGTCTGGTGTGCGGGAGTCAGGGTTCCAGCTGCAGCTCATTCACCATAATCACCTCAGCCTTTAAGACCCGGTCAAACTTACCACTCATCGTCAGATCATAGTCAAGACGACCATGTTAGTCTCGCTGCCGACTCAACCTGGTTATTTTTGCTCTTTGTGTTTTTGGCCTGTTCTATTTACTTTTTTCTCCTGTGCCACAGATATTTGGAACCTGACTCCTGCCTCCGCTTCACTCCTGCCACCACCATCCTGCTCTCCACTACCGGACCTCTCTTTTGGACTCACCACGGACACTAGGACATTACGGTACCACACCTGCCCTGATCTGGATCTGTTACCCTCCCTGTAACCTGGACTTGCTCTTCCCCTATATTTGGAAACCTGGACTTTGAAAATTGTAAATAAACCTGTTAAAACTTCTCTGGCTTGGTGTACTTGTCTGCATTTGGGTTCTTATCCAGTTAAATCATAACAACGAAATGCTCTGAGACCAGGCTAGTTCATGAGAGGGAGAAAGAGAAAAAGAGTTGTAGATAGTTGAGTAGAGTAGTAAGTGGACAGTTACTACAACATACTGCAGTTTAGTTGCTTCGGAAGATTCTGCGTTTTTTGTTATTATATTGCTGCATGCTGCATCCTACTATACACCCTTCATATTGGAAGACGTCCCAGTGAGTCAATCGTTAAGTCATACTGATGAAAACAAACCAAGCATGCATAGGATATTTACAGTGTAAATATCAATGAAACAGACTAAAACAAAGTGCAATGCAAAATAAATATAGTGTGTGTATCCGATAAAACGCTAGAATAACATAGACTTTATGATTTCAATAAATGGCTTATGTCCAAATATAAAATAATAGTAATGTTATCAATGGTATAAAAAGGAAGGAACACCATATTATCGATAATAATATGACAGATTTTGAAGGTAGCTCATGTGCTTAATATGATTTTTGCCTGGAATCCATCATCCTTCTGTTGTCTTTCTACCCTCTTCCTGGATCACCTGTCAATCACCACTGTTGCCATGGCTACAGGGGTCTTTGATTGCCTCACACAGGTCCCTCTCTGATTGGCTGGCTGCCAAACGGTTGATACGTATCTCCAGAGTCCCGCCCACGGAATGTTGGCAGAAATGTGAAGAATGTGTGTTATTCTGGTTCCTTGCAGCTCAGGTCCAGTAGGCCTGTCTGTGAGCTGAGCTCTGGTTGGTTGGGAGATTGAGTGGGGTCCGGGCTATGGTGGGTCCAGGGTGGGAGAGTCCAGTGATAGGGTGGAGTAGGGGTTAGAGAAGGGCTGCTGGAGGGGGCTCAGAGGAGAGAGGCGGTGGTGGTGGTGATGATGGTGGCTGAGGTGGTGGTGGAGGAGGGGTTGGAGGCCTGGGTAGTGGAGTCAGAGTGGGTCTTCAGAAGTTCAACTATCTCACTGTGGGAGGCTGCTACTGCCACCGACAGAGCACTCTGACCATCCTACAGACAGACAGAGAGAGAATGTTTCTTCACTCATGGAGTAAACAAAAACGTTGTGGTTCAATCATGTTTGAAGAGTGAATACCGTCCTCTCCACTAACCAGAGGGTGTGTTCTTTAGACCCCCCCCCCCCTTCCCCTCAGAAACATGAGACCTGGGTAATGAGCGTACACAGCTAAAATCTAAACCCACACAGGACATCGCCAACAACTGGCAAGTGGCACAATGGATAATGCGTCTGACTACGGATCAGAAGATTCTAGGTTAGACTCCTGGCTGGCTCGTGTGATATTTTTGTCTCTTCATGAGATCCATAGTGAGACAATGTGGGACCAAGGAGTGAGAGCAGAACAATACCATCTCTGGCCATGGGAGAGGAAGAGGTGAATTATTTAGCCTGTCTGTCTCAGCCACAGTCCAACCCACACAGCTCTGTCTGGGGTTCCATGGTCTACTTTAGCCCCCTGTCTGACTATGCCCTGGAGGCCTTAAAGAAGGTCTGATTCTAGCCATAGCCCCACTGCACGCCATTCACACACAGACACCTCTACAAATCCAGTGCAGTATAATACCTTCTAAAGGGATGAATTAGTGTGTCAAACCCAGAGAGACATCTCCACAAAACAGTCATTAACCTAGAAGCTAATTTGTGCCTTATCTGGCTGCCATTCTGCTATCACTTTATGGAGGAAAAATAAGACAGTGTGTTTCTGGTCAACTCCCTGCCACTCAGTGGCTAGGCAATGTGACATCCTCTGAGAGCCTGTGTGCTCATTCATCATGTCAATGAACATGAGAAAATTATGCACTTCACCGTTTAGTCAGATGGTGGCACCGTTGGGTTATTTTGACCTTCAATGTTTTGGCAAGCCCAAAGTACCTGCATGTGCTGATGTTTAAGTGTAAGTCTGTGCATGTGTGTGTGTGTGTGTGCGTGCTTGTGTGTGTTCACATTAGTGTGTGTTATGTGTGCGCGCGTGTGTGATATGCATGTGTGTGTGCCTACCTTGTCTGTGAGGCTGGTGTCACAGTGGTCAGACTCGAGTAGTATTCGAGCGATCTCTGTGTGACCGTGCTCACATGCACACATGAGTGCGGTCGAACCGTCTTTGTCCTGAACGTTGAGGTCAGCCTGGCAGCTCAGCAGCAACCGCACCATGGCTGTGCGACCGTGGCTGACGGCCAGCATGAGGGCCGTCTGCCCTGCCTAGAAAACAGGAGAGAGAGAGGAAGACCAAAGAGGAGAGGAATGAAAGACCAAAGAGGAGAGGAATGAAATGTGAGAGGGGGAAACTACAGTATATATTTGTAGTGGGTCAAGTACAGGCAAGTACAGTGGTCCTGATTGAGTAGGTGAGTATTGCGTATAGGTGACTGTGTGTACAGGTGTGTGAGTGTCTAAAAATGACTGGGTGTATGTCTATACAATGGGTGTGTGTACAGTAGGGTTTAATACCGGTGACCGGTATCCCGGGACTTCCTGACCAAGCTCCTTCCCGTTTTCCGAGAAAAATATTAATAAATAATTAACAAAATACAATTTATGCAGCACTAATGCAAAAACACAAAATATGCACGTGCGAACAGTTGCGTGCATGAACCGGACATATCAACTCTCTGGCTTAATTCATAGCCTACATTAGACCAGTAATCACAACGCTAGCAGCCTACCATATTTAGCCTACTCAACGTAAAGTCCCCAATAGAAAACATCACTTACTTGCATGACTTCTATAAATTGCATTGCTGACTATCATATGTAGGCTACACGCGACCTCTCGATGCAGTTACTGAAGGCAATCTCCATCTCACGTTCACAAATCTCCAAACTATCTTTGTGGCAGAGGCTCAAAATAGAAATACTCAATCTTAACAAAATGTTTGGTAGGCTACTACATTGTGTCCACAAACGCGCTCAAGGAAATAGACATTTGCAACATTGTTCCATGATGTTACAATAACAAAAGCAAGTGCAGGGGCCTGACTTAGATTCTCAGGGATCTCTCAATGGTCCTGAAGCTATCCATGGTCCTGAAGCTATCCATGGTCCTGAAGCTATCCATGGTCCTGAAGCTATCCATGGCCCTGAAGCTATCCATGGCGCTGAAGCTATCCATGGTCCTGAAGCTATCCATGGTCCTGAAGCTATCCATGGTCCTGAAGCTATCCATGGTCCTGAAGCTATCCATGGCCCTGAAGCTATCCATGGCCCTGAAGCTATCCATGGCCCTGAAGCTATCCATGGCCCTGAAGCTATCCATGGCCCTGAAGCTATCCATGGCCCTGAAGCTATCCATGGCCCTGAAGCTATCCATGGCCCTGAAGCTATCCATGGCCCTGAAGCTATCCATGGCCCTGAAGCTATCCATGGCCCTGAAGCTATCCATGGCCCTGAAGCTATCCATGGTCCTGAAGCTATCCATGGTGCTGAAGCTCCAACACTAGGCCTATTTGCTTGTCTGTTTAGCGGAGAATCGGATATGTTCCCTGTGACAAAGTCATCACAATAATCATGTTATCATAAAGTAAAAACAGCCACAACCTTCCGAAATCCCTCTGATAGCCAGGTGCAAGGGGAGAGAAACGGGCAAACAAGCTGGCTGATATCTTTCAGTTAAAGGTAAGCTAAAACAAATGTAATTTTCACTAGGCTGTAGGCTAATAAATTCATAATATTTTAGACCAACATTTAAACTAGGTTACATCAACAAATTGTGTGGTGACATTGACAGAACATTGAGTTGATTCAATTTTGACAAATACTATACGAAACCATTCGATTCCTGTCCACATTTCTCCAGTGGTAGAATCATGTCTAATTTTTTGCGCTGGTATTATATGCTTTTATATAGCATTTCCGGTTTGAATGGGAATACTGGGATATTACTGGGATGGTTCCAATTTTCTCAGGAAGGAAAATTGGTAGATTTCTGAGAAACTAATAAACCCTAGTGATAGTGAATATACAGTCTGTGACTGCATGCTAGAGTAACTATACAGTCTGTGACTGCATGCTAGAGTAACTATACAGTCTGTGACTGCATGCTAGAGTAACTATACAGTCTGTGACTGCATGCTAGAGTGACTATACAGTCTGTGACTGCATGCTAGAGTAACTATACAGTCTGTGACTGCATGCTAGAGTAACTATACAGTCTGTGACTGCATGCTAGAGTAACTATACAGTCTGTGACTGCATGCTAGAGTGACTATACAGTCTTTGACTGCATGATAGAGTGAATATACAGTCTGTGACTGCATGATAGAGTGACTATACAGTGAGTAGTGGATCATTGTTAGTGTGTGTCTGTGACTGTACAATGGGATAGAGTAAATGTGTGTACAGGTGTGTCTGTGTGTGTGTGTGTGTACGTGTTGTGTGTACCTGGCTGGCTCGGGCGTTGACATCTCCCTGTCTCAGCAGCTGCAGAGCCACCTCCATGTCGTCTGATCCATCAGCAGCTGTCAGAGAGGCCAGCATCACCGCTGTGTAGCCTGCCTTGTTCTGGGTATCCACCTCACACAGACCTACACATACACACACACACACACACACACAATATAAAGAATGTGATATGATTCATACTTGTACTTTTACTTTTGATACTTAAGTATATTTTAGCAATTACGTTTACTTTTGATACTTAAGTATATTTAAAACCAAATATATTTAGACTTTTACTTAAGTAGTATTTTGCTGGGTGACTTTCACTTTTACTTGAGTCATTAAGGCATCTTTACTTTTACTCAAGTTTGACAATTGAGAACTTTTTCCACCACCGCATTAGAGGTAGAGACAAATCTCGCATTGAAACACTCCAAGTCTTGTTCACTATATTGGTTTCAGAACGAACGTGAGAATAAAGCCATAAATATCCTTTCAGTAAAAAAGGTTGAGGTTCTTTCTAAAACTAGCCGCCGAAATTGTCGCAACCCCTATTACTAGTCTGTTCAACCTCTCTTTCATAACGTCTGAGATCCCCAGAGATTGGAAAGCTGCCGCGGTCATCCCCCTCTTCAAAGGGGGTGACACTCTAGATCCAAACTGCTACAGACCTATATCCATCCTGCCCTGCCTTTCGAAAGTATTTGAAAGCCAAGTTAACAAACAGATCACCGACCATTTCGAATACCACCGTACCTTCTCCGCTATGCAATCCGGTTTCCGAGCTGGTCATGGGTGCACTTCAGCCACGCTCAAGGTCCTAAACGATATTATAACCGCGATTGATAATAGACAGTACTGTGCAGCCGTCTTCATCGACCTGGCCAAGGCTTTCGACTCTGTCAACCACCGCATTCTTATTGGCAGACTAAATAGCCTTGGTTTCTCAAATGACTGCCTCGCCTGGTTCACCAACTACTTCTCAGATAGAGTTCAGTGTGTCAAATCGGAGGGCCTGTTGTCTGGACCTATGGCAGTCTCTATGGGGGTGCCACAGGGTTCAATTCTTGGGCCGACACTTTTCTCCGTGTATATCAATGATGTCGCTCTTGCTGCTGGTGACTCTCAGATCCACCTCTACGCAGACGACACCATTTTGTATACATCTGGCCCTTCATTGGACACTGTGTTAACAAACCTCCAAACGAGCTTCAATGCCATACAACACTCCTTCAGTAGCCTCCAACTGCTCTTAAACACTAGTAAAACTAAATGCATGCTTTTCAATCGAACGCTGCTGGCACCCGCCCACCCGACTAGAATCACCACTCTTGAAGGGTCTGACCTAGAGTATGTGGACAACTACAAATACCTAGGTGTCTGGTTAGACTGTAAACTCTCCTTCCAGACTCACATAAAGAATCTCCAATCCAAAGTTAAATCTAGAATCGGCTTCCTATTTCGCAACAAAGCCTCCTTCACTCATGCTGCCAAACATGCCCTCGTAAAACTGACTATCCTACCGATCCTTGACTTCGGCGATGTCATTTACAAAATAGCCTCCAACACTCTACTCAGCAAATTGGATGTAGTCAGCCGAGCCTGCACCAGCCCCAGTAGCACAGCTCTGGGGTCCGTACACCCCGCTCCCTCCAGTGTCAGCCGAGCCCGCACCAGCCCCAGCAGCACAGCTACCCACCATATACTACCCACCATTGTGACCTGTACGCTCTCATTGGCTGGCCCTCACTACATATTCGTTGCCAAACCCACTGGCTCCAGGTCATCTATAAATCACTTCTAGGCAAATCCCCGCCTTATCTTAGCTCATTGGTCACCATAGCAGCACCCACCCGTAGTCTGCGCTCCAGCAGGTATATCTCACTGGTCATTCCCAAAGCCAACACCTCCTTTGGCCGCCATTCCTTCCAGTTCTCTGCTGCCAATGACTGGAACGAATTGCAAAAATCTCTGAAGCTGGAGACACTTATCTCCCTCACTAACTTTAAGCATCAGTTGTCAGAGCACCTTACCGATCACTGCACCTGTACACAGCCCATCTGAAATTAGCCCACCCAACTACCTCATCCCTATATTGTTATTTATTTTGCTCTTTTGCACCCCAGTATCTCTATTTGCACATAATCTCTTGCACATCTAGCATTCCAGTGTTAATACTATTGTAATTATTTTGCACTATAGCCTATTTATTGCCTTACCTCCATAACTTGCTACATTTGCACACACTGTATATATATTTTCTGTTGTATTTTTGACTTTATGTTTTTTACCCCATATGTAACTCTGTGTTGTTTTTATCGCACTGCTTTGCTTTATCTTGGCCAGGTCGCAGTTGTAAATGAGAACTTGTTCTCAACTGGCTTACCTGGTTAAATAAAGGTGAAATAAAATAAAATAAATAAAAAAGGGACTGAGAAAAGAGGGTGTGACATAAAGGAGAGTGAGTGGGTTGTAGAGAGGTGTATGAATATCCCATACCAGTGGGTTGTAGAGAGGTGTATGAACATCCCATACCAGTGTGTTGTAGAGAGGTGTATGAACATCCCATACCAGTGTGTTGTAGAGAGGTGTATGAACATCCCATACCAGTGTGTTGTAGAGAGGTGTATGAATATCCCATACCAGTGGGTTGCAGAGAGGTGTATGAATATCTCATACCAGTGTGTTGTAGAGAGGTGTATGAACATCCCATACCAGTGTGTTGTAGAGAGGTGTATGAATATCTCATACCAGTGGGTTGTAGAGAGGTGTATGAATATCCCATACCAGTGGGTTGTAGAGAGGTGTATGAACATCCCATACCAGTGTGTTGTAGAGAGGTGTATGAACATCCCATACCAGTGTGTTGTAGAGAGGTGTATGAACATCCCATACCAGTGTGTTGTAGAGAGGTGTATGAATATCCCATACCAGTGGGTTGCAGAGAGGTGTATGAATATCTCATACCAGTGTGTTGTAGAGAGGTGTATGAACATCCCATACCAGTGTGTTGTAGAGAGGTGTATGAACATCCCATACCAGTGGGTTGTAGAGAGGTGTATGAATATCCCATACCAGTGTGTTGTAGAGAGGTGTATGAACATCCCATACCAGTGTGTTGTAGAGAGGTGTATGAACATCCCATACCAGTGTGTTGTAGAGAGGTGTATGAACATCCCATACCAGTGTCCAGCAGCAGTTTGACCACAGGGAAGTTGGAGTGGGACACGCTGTAGTGGAGCGCTGTGTTGCCGTTACCATCGGCCAGGTTTACGATGTAACGCAGGAGGGTTGGCGTGGCGATGCCCACCTCTCTCAGATAGAGGGTGACGGTGTCTGCCAGAGAGTCCTTCTGACTGGACACACGGAACCACTCCTGGTACAACACCGTCAGGACGTGCCTCTGAAGAGAGGGGGAGAACACACACACAGACACACACTATTAGAAACAAACACTGTGACACATGGAACCACTCCTGGTACAACACCATCACAACAGTCTATAAAAAGGGGGAAACAAGGGTTAGGGTTACAGTAGTAGGTTAGGGATGGGTTGAGGGTTGAGGCTAGAGTTAGAGTTGAACCAAGATGTGGACATTAATCTAGGGATGGGTTGAGGCTAGGGTTAGGATTGAACCAGGATGTGGACATGAATCTAGGGTTAGGTAGAGGGTTGAGGCTAGTGTTAAACCACGATGTGGACATTAATCTAGGGATAGGTTGAGGGTTAAGGCTAGGGTTAGAATTGAACCAAGATGTGGACATTAATCTAGGGATAGGTTGAGGGTTGAGGCTAGGGTTAGGGTTGAGCCAGGATGTGGACATGAATCTAGGGTTAGGTTGAGGCTAGGGTTAGGGTTGAACCAGGATGTGGACATTCAGCTAGGGTTAGGTTGAGGGTTGAGGCTAGGGTTAGGGTTGAACCAGGATGTGAACATAAAGCTAGGGTTAGGTTGAGTATTGAGGGTTATGATTGAACCAGGATGTGGACATGAAGCTAGGGTTAGGTTGAGGGTTAAGGTTGAACCAGGATGTGGACATGAAGCTAGGGTTAGGTTGAGGGTTAAGGTTGAACCAGGATGTGGACATAAAGCTAGGGTTAGGTTGAGGCTTGAGGCTAGGGTTAGAGTTGAACCAGGATGTGGACAAAAAGCTAGGTTTAGGTTGAGGCTAGGGTTAGAGTTGAACCAGGATGTGGACATAAAGCTAGGGTTATGTTGAGGGTTGAGGCTAGGGTTAGGGTTGAACCAGGATGTGGACATAAAGCTAGGTTGAGGGTTAGGGTTGAACCAGGATGTGGACATAAAGCTAGGTTGAGGGTTAGGGTTGAACCAGGATGTGGACATAAAGCTAGGTTGAGGGTTAGGGTTGAACCAGGATGTGGACATAAAGCTAGGGTTAGGGTTAGGGTTGAACCAGGATGTGGACATAAAGCTAGGGTTAGGGTTAGGGTTGAACCAGGATGTGGACATAAAGCTAGGGTTAGGTTGAGGGTTGAACCAGGATGTGGACATAAAGCTAGGTTGAGGGTTGAGGATTTGTTAGTGATTGTACTTTTTCAATTAGTTTTATTGAAAGGGACAGAAATGAGCTGGAAGGTACATTGTGAGCTGGGAGACAGATGAAGGGTACATAGTGGAGCTGGGAGACAGATGGAGGGTACATAGTGAGCTGGGAGACAGATGGAGGGTACATAGTGGAGCTGGGAGACAGATGGAGGGTACATAGTGAGCTGGGAGACAGATGGAGGGTACATAGTGAGCTGGGAGACAGATGGAGGGTACATAGTGGAGCTGGGAGACAGATGGAGGGTACATAGTGGAGCTGGGAGACAGATGGAGGGTACATAGTGAGCTGGGAGACAGATGGAGGGTACAATGTGGAGCTGGGAGACAGATGGAGGGTACATAGTGAGCTGGGAGACAGGTGGAGGGACATAGTGAGCTGGGAGACAGATGGAGGGTACATGGTGGAGCTGGGAGACAGATGGAGGGTACATAGTGAGCTGGGAGATAGAAAGAGGGTACACAGTGTGAAGACTGGTGTCGATCCCGCGCAGGCCGGGGATCACTTTAGGCGCTACCGTTTGGACTAGAGGGGAAATGTTCTTACCATTTCTTTATCAGGGGTTGCCACCTCTGCCATGCGATCCTTAATGTAGTGACACGCCTCCATGAAGTCCTTATCTATCGTCTCCCTGTGTGAACATAACATAACATTTAGCCACCTTTCATAATAATTCATAATGACAGACAGACATATTTTAGTAGTGCTGCAATGGTTGAGTCAGTTATCATAAATGGTAGTCGGGAAATCAGGTATTTCAAAAGATGTCAGGCCTAGTGATAATCATACAGTAGATCAGCATAAGAAATAAACCTATTTCTGAGACAGAGTCAAGAAGTCAACATATCCCACACATCCTCCCTGTCACTGATTCATACCTCACTATGTGCGTGTGTGTTTGTGTGTGTGTGTGTGTGCACGCAGCAGAAGGGGTCAGCTCTTGGGGCCAGACCATTATAGGGCCGGGCCCCAGCAGCAGACGGCTGCTGTATTAATGCTTCACTCAGCACCTGTCATTCTGCTCCCATTGGGGCCTGAAGGCTGTATGTAGACTGGAGGCCGGGGCTGGATGCAGCTGGCCTTACCTGAACAAAGACCTGGATTGTGTGTCTGACATCAGAGACTAGAGTAGACACATTGGGGATGAGGGATTGACAGGTAAGGTACAGCAGGCTGCCATAAGGAGACCTCAGTGGGATGAGAGGGGTCTGGATAGAGGTGCCATTTATACTTGGCTTGGCTATTGTTTGGCTAACTGTATATTTTCTTTGCAGGTGGTTTGTTCACAGTTCATTTAATTTCAAAAGACCTCCACTGAGATGGACATTTTCTGCAAAAGTTAAGAAACTTAATCAAGAAGTCCTCTTATCCCCTGTCTGTCTCACCCTGCTTCTGGCTGCTGCTCCAGGAGCGCCTGGCTGGTGTCTGGGTCCTGAGGGTCTCCCTGGCCCTCTGTCTCCCTTGCCTGGGCTCCTGCTCCCTGGGCCTCCTCTCCTGTGGCAGTGGCCTCTCCCTGGCCCTGGGCTTCTCCAGCTCCCTCCTCCTGCTCTTCCTTCTCCCACTGCTCCTCCTCCTGCTCCTCGGGCTCAGAGCTGTCCACCTCCTCCTCAGCCTCCTCCTTCTCCTCCCCACTGGACTCCTCCTCACTGGAGGTGGTCTCATACCTGGCCATTAACGACACAAACAAACAGCATCAATGAGACGACTGAAGTACCAAGAGACTTATCAAGTTCCAAGATATGACAAGAGAAGGTCATTCAGCCCCATGTGTGCTGGCTATTTACTCACAGCGCTGGCCATTTACCTAACATAGCGTTGATGTGTAACATCTTGGAATCTGTGAGCAGTGAGAACATGGCCTTGTGAGGTGTATTGAGGGACATTCGTCTTTAGGATGTTATGAATAGATGGTTCATGGAAAGGTGCATGTTTAGGTAGTACTTGATGAAAAGGTATGTGTGTTTATTTGTCCCTGTCAAGGTACTTCTATAGGGCCCTTGATCAGAAAGGCTAATGTCAGGCAGAGAATACTGTTCCTTCATGGATGTTTGTGGACCGTTCTTTCAGGAGCCACAGAATTCCCAGAATTCCTAACGGAGAGGGGTGAATAGAGGAAGTGTAAGGAGAGGTCATGTGATCAGAGTCTGAAGGAGGGAAGTCTGTGCTGTGTTCTCAAGGCTATGTGTGTGTGTGTGTGTGTGTTTTCTATGTTGCGATTAGGAACAAGGAGGGCATGGAGGAAACATCTGAGCAGAGGCAGGATAAACAGCACCCACTTCCTGGTTTAGCTCAGGGGTCAGGGGCAACCATAGCCTGACACAGTAAACCCTTTAGAAATCTAAAAGGTGAGAATATTCCATTCACAAACAGTTGATGAAATACATAGATTACCTGGAAATGTTCATTTTAATCATGTATATTGCTTCCACAACAGTGGTGTAAAGTACATCAGTAAAAATACTTTAAAGTACTACTTAAGACATTTTGGGGGGGTATCTGTACTTTACTTTACTATTTATATTTTTGACAACTTTTACTTTTACTCCACTACATTCCTTAAGAAAATAAAGTACCTTTTACTCCATACATTTACCCTGACACCCAAAAGTACTTGTTACATTTAGAATGCTTAGCAGTACAGGAAAATCATCCACTTCATGCACTTAGAACTTTCCTGGTCACCCCTACTGCCTCTGATCTGGCATAAACACTAAACACAAATGCTTCATTTGTAAATTATGTCTGAGTGTTGGAGTGTGCCCTGGCTAGCCATCAATTAAAAAAAAAACAAGAAAATCATGCCGTCTGGTTTGCTTAACATAAGGAATGTAAATGTATTTATGCTTTTACTTTTGATACTTAACCCATCATAGTCTCAACCTTTAAGAAGGTCATACCAAGGATCATTTAGCTATTTGATTTAGAATTTTAAGAGCCCTTGAAGTATAAAAAAAAAATGTTGGTCTTACTGCTATTAGCCCACACAAACACATTGAATAACAGATTCACTACATGGAACAACAGATAGTCCCCAATTATCAAAAGGACGTTTGTTCTGAAGTGTCTCTCCTATATCTGAGAGATATACGAAAGATCAGGACACATGTAATTAACCCCAAATGTCATCAGGAAACATTTTTTACATGTCTTTAACCCCAAATGTTTGGCATTAAACAGTCTCCATATATACAGTACTTCCATTCGTTTTTTCAACTGGTGCCGGGGGACATTCAGACGAGTCTTGTGAGGCCTGTGGACGTCCTAGAGCAAAACATCCGACACGTACATGTTCGTGAGAGTCTCACCTTTGCCCAAATGGTTCGGACGCTACAGACAGAATTGGCAGATCGGCTGTACCGACTTCAGTCAAGTCTCCTGACACTTGTGGGGGTCGTAGCAAAACGGAGAACAACATCGTGTTCGTGAGAGTTTGTAGGCCAAACCGTTCGGAGGATTGAGATGATTTTGTGAGAAGACCGACTTTCGGGATGTCTCATGGTCTGACAAACACCGCTCTATCTCTGTCACCTTTCACCTCTAGCTCTGTCACCTTTCACCTCTAGCTCTGTCACCTTTCACCTCTAGCTCTGTCACCTTTCACCTCTAGCTCTGTCACCTTTCACCTCTAGCTCTGTCACCTTTCACCTCTATCTCTGTCACCTTTCACCTCTAGCTCTGTCACCTTTCAGCTCTAGCTCTGTCACCTTTCACCTCTAGCTCTGTCACCTTTCAGCTCTATCTCTGTCACCTTTCACCTCTAGCTCTGTCACCTTTCACCTCTAGCTCTGTCACCTTTCACCTCTAGCTCTGTCACCTTTCACCTCTAGCTCTGTCACCTTTCACCTCTAGCTCTGTCACCTTTCAGCTCTAGCTCTGTCACCTTTCACCTCTAGCTCTGTCACCTTTCACCTCTAGCTCTGTCACCTTTCACCTCTATCTCTGTCACCTTTCACCTCTAGCTCTGTCACCTTTCACCTCTAGCTCTGTCACCTTTCACCTCTAGCTCTGTCACCTTTCACCTCTAGCTCTGTCACCTTTCACCTCTAGCTCTGTCACCTTTCACCTCTAGCTCTGTCACCTTTCACCTCTAGCTCTGTCACCTTTCACCTCTAGCTCTGTCACCTTTCACCTCTAGCTCTGTCACCTTTCAGCTCTAGCTCTGTCACCTTTCAGCTCTAGCTCTGTCACCTTTCACCTCTATCTCTGTCACCTTTCAGCTCTAGCTCTGTCACCTTTCAGCTCTAGCTCTGTCACCTTTCAGCTCTAGCTCTGTCACCTTTCACCTCTAGCTCTGTCACCTTTCACCTCTAGCTCTGTCACCTTTCACCTCTAGCTCTGTCACCTTTCAGCTCTAGCTCTGTCACCTTTCAGCTCTAGCTCTGTCACCTTTCACCTCTATCTCTGTCACCTTTCACCTCTAGCTCTGTCACCTTTCACCTCTAGCTCTGTCACCTTTCACCTCTAGCTCTGTCACCTTTCAGCTCTAGCTCTGTCACCTTTCAGCTCTAGCTCTGTCACCTTTCACCTCTATCTCTGTCACCTTTCAGCTCTAGCTCTGTCACCTTTCACCTCTAGCTCTGTCACCTTTCACCTCTAGCTCTGTCACCTTTCACCTCTAGCTCTGTCACCTTTCACCTCTAGCTCTGTCACCTTTCACCTCTAGCTCTGTCACCTTTCACCTCTATCTCTGTCACCTTTCACCTCTAGCTCTGTCACCTTTCACCTCTAGCTCTGTCACCTTTCACCTCTAGCTCTGTCACCTTTCACCTCTAGCTCTGTCACCTTTCACCTCTAGCTCTGTCACCTTTCACCGCAGATGCAGAAGTGCGACATCAGCAGATGTGGCGGATTGAGACGCATACAATGCAAAAAAAACAGATACAGTTGAAGTCGGAAGTTTACATACACTTAGGTTGGAGTCATTAAAACTCGTTTTTCAACCACTCCACACATTTCTTGTTAACAAACTATAGTTTTGGCAAGTCGGTTAGGACACCTACTTTGTGCATGACACAAGTCATTTTTCCAACAATTGTTTACAGACAGATTATTTCACTTATAATTCACTGTGGTCCTCTGTAGCTCAGCTGGTAGAGCACGGCGCTTCTAACGCCAGGGTAGTGGGTTCGATCCCCGGGACCACCCATACACGCATGACTCTAAGTCGCTTTGGATAAAAGCGTCTGCTAAGTGGCATATTATTATTATTATTACTGTATCACAATTCCAGTGGGTCAGAAGTTTACATACACTAAGTTGACTGTGCCTTTAAACAGCTTGGAAAATTCCAGAAAATGATGTCATGGCTTTAGAAGCTTCTGATAGGCTAATTGACATCATTTAAGTCAATTGGAGGTGTACCTGTGGAGTTATTTCAAGGCCTACCTTCAAACTCAGTGCCTCTTTGCTTGAAATCATGGGAAAATCAAAATAAATCAGCCAAGACCTCAGAAAATTGTTTTTAGACCTCCACAAGTTCATCCTTGGGAGCAATTTCCAAACGCCTGAAGGTACCACGTTCATCTGTACAAACAATAGTACGCAAGTATAAACACCATGGGACCATGCAGCCGTCATACCGCTCAGGAAGGAGATGCGTTCTGTCTCCTAGAGATGAATGTAATTTGGTGCGAAAAGTGCAAATCAATCCCAGAACAACAGCAAAGGACCTTGTGAAGATGCTGGAGGAAACAGGTAGAAAAGTATCTATATCCACAGTAAAACGAGTCCTATATCGACATAACCTGAAAGGCCGCTCAGCAAGGAAGAAGCCATTGCTCCAAAACCGCCATAAAAAAGCCAGACTACGGTTTGCAACTGCACATTGGGACAAAGATCATACTTTTTGGAGAAATGTCCTCTGGTCTGATGAAACAAAAATAGAACTGTTTGGCGATAATTACCAATTGTTATGTTTGGAGGAAAAAGGGGGTTGCTTGCAAGCCGAAGAACACCATCCCAACCGTGAAGCACGGTGGTGGCAGTATCATGCTGTGGGGGTGCTTTGCTGCAGGAGGGACTGGTGCACTTCACACAATAAATGCCATTATGAGGACGGAAAATTATGTGGATATATTGAAGCAACATCTCAAGACATCAGTCAGGAAGTTAAAGCTTGGTCACAAATGGCTCTTCCAAATGGACAATGACCCCAAGCATAATTCCAAAGTTGTGGCAAAATGGCTTAAGGACAACAAAGTCAAGGTATTGGAGTGGCCATCACAAAGCCCTGACCTCAATCCTATAGAAAATGTGTGGGCAGAACTGAAAAAGCGTGTGCGAGCAAGGAGGCCTACAAACCTGACTCAGTTACACCAGCTCTGTCAGGAGGAATGGGCCAAAATTCACCCAACTTATTGTGGGAAGCTTGTGGAAGGCTACCCGAAACGTTTGACCCAAGTTAAACAATTTAAAGGCAATGCTACCAAACACTAATTGAGTGTATGTAAACTTCTGACCCACTGGGAATGTGATGAAATAAATTATTCTGACATTTCACATTCTTAAAATAAAGTGGTGATCCTAACTGACCAAAGACAGGGAATTTTTACTAGGATTAAATGTGAGGAATTGGGAAAAACTGAGTTTAAATGTATTTGGCTAAGGTGTATGTAAACTTCCGACTTTATCTCTAGCTTAGACTGACGGATGGTTATTGGGATTTCTTTATTATGCTTTTTAGATTTCAGCGGGGGCGCGGAAATCGACTCTAAGAGGTTAAGTATATTTTTGCAATTACATTTTCTTTTGATACTTAAGTATATTTCAAACCAAATACTTTTAGACTTTTACTCAAGTAGTATTTTCCTTGGTGACTTTCACTTTTACTTGAGTCATTTTCCATTAAGGTATCTTTACTTTTACTGAAGTATGATAATTGGATACTTTTCCCACCACTGTTCCACAATTATGCTTGTTTGTTGTGTCTTGATGTGTCTCCCGTGTAGCTGTGGTGTGAATGAACCTCATCAGGTAAGAAATCAAATAAACTAAATTGAGCTGAGTTCTCCTCTGAGGTAAGAGTCAGTCCGACTGAGTCTGTTGTAGTTTTGATGAGCGGTACAGGCTGCTGTCGGGCCAGCAGTGTGTCTATAGTAGCTAATCTATAGTAGTAGCTAATCTATAGTAATTATGTTGTGTGCCGGTAGGAGGGCCAGACAGCAGGTAGGGTACGCTAGCTATAACAGTGCTGTAGCATGAATGCTAGACCAGCCTGTTATAATCACAGCCAGGTTAGAGGCCATGGGTCTGCAGTACCACCTCTGCCATCTAACTCACATCTCATCAACATCATCTTTACTTGGTTCATTGCGCTCTAGCGACTCCTTGTGGCGGGCCGGGCGCCTGCAGGCGGACTTCGGTCGTCAGTTGAAAGGTGTTTCCTCCGCATTGGTGGTGGAGGAAACGGGGGGATGTTAAGAAGCACGGTTTGGCGGGTCATGTTTAGGAGGATGCATGACTTGACCATCGCCTCTCCCGTGCCCATTGGGGAGTTGCAGCGATGAGACAACATTTACATTACATTTACGTCATTTAGCAGACGCTCTTATCCAGAGCGACTTACAGGAGCAATTAGGGTTAAGTGCCTTGCTCAAGGGCACATCGGCAGGTTTTTCACCTAGTCGGCTCGGGGATTAGAACCAGCAACCTTTCGGTTACTGCACAACGCTCTTAACCACTAAGCTATCTGCCGCAATTGGATATCATGAAAAAGGGGGTAAAAACAAAACAATTTAAAATACTAGGACTTACAGGATACTACCCTTTGCATCAAGATCTTCAATCCAAACCTAAAATCTTGATTTTGGACACAATTACCTGAATGGATTATTACTACGAAGGACTATCAAGAAAAAACTTATAGCAAACCAAAAAAACCTGCAGAAGAAACACAGTGAAAACC
>NC_139993.1:57623268-57736057 GCF_964263955.1 Coregonus lavaretus | reverse complement strand
TCATTCACAGTCGATACAGATACTGGACCTATCAACATTTTGTCTGGTGGTACATGTTAGTCTTCATCCCTTCGTATGGTGTCCCATATAAGACAGTTCCCTGACATGGTTGAAGAATACACAGAGTAGAATGCCTCAGCCTTCTACTCCTGATATGGTCGGGGGGTTCCCACAACACACTGCTGAACAACATATCCACCAGGTTTTGTAAGTAGCCTGTGAATGAAAGAAAATATCATCACTCAATAAACATATAGCGAGAAAAATAACTTTTTTCTAGTTTGTAAATAATTATACTAATAGAGTGACGGTAAGTACGGAATAGATTCAGGCCAGTGACGCTGATGCCGTTACTATGCAACCAGTTGTGTAATGTTACGTTGCTGAATGCTTGCTGACACGTATTTGTAGCATGTTAGCTAAAACGATAGGTACTCAGGCTAGACAAGTACCATCTTTCATTTATTTTTGCCCTAGAAAATACACAATAGACTTTTATGAGAACAGGCTAATGGTTTTAGCACTAGTAGAAAAAGCCCCAGAATGCTAGCAAGCTAACGTTAGTGCTAACCTAGCCCTTGATCATGACTCCCAGTTCCATTACAGTAAAGGCAGAATGCCGCCCTGCGTTATCAAGAGCAAGTGCTAATCCAAACAACATGCCTGTTCTCATAAATATAGCTAGCTACCTAACTCGCAAATCTGGGTTAGTAATCAATATTTTTTTCAGAGTTTAAATTAATTAGCTAGCTAGCTAACGTTAGCGAGCAGGGAACTTCTTAGCTAGCCAATTCGAGTTGAAACATTATTGAACGATACATCCTGTCGTCAGGTGCAACGTTAGCTATGCAAATATTCCTCTCTATGACATTACATCACATTACACATTAGCGAAAGGCTATGTATTTAGCTAGTTACATCACAGTATGACAGTGTTATAGCTAGCTAGTCAGCTAGCTACTCACCACACACCAGTTACAGCCATCATGTCGTACGTTTGTTGTATGTAATCCATTCTTTGCCATCTTGCACAATATTGTTGAATGCATTACAAGTTTGCACCAACTTTATGGAAGCCCATCTTCACTCCTATGCCGTTCAAGTGTGTGTGCGTTGCATACTTGACAATATGTTCACAACACATGGCAGCTGGGGGCAGACCACACCTTGTTGTCTCTGGGCAATTGGGCACCATTGGCAAAAGTGGACAAGTAAGTAATCCATACCCAACCCATCGCTACCTGTCATGACGCACTCACTTCCAAATCTCAGTTTGGCGAGACTGATTTTATAACCAAAATTATCCTATTTACACTTTGTAGTCAATTTTGACACTATAATTAATGTTTCTGACTCATATCGTACCCCTTTAAGACTATTGGGGCCAACTGTAAAGTCAGCTCATCCATTGTTCCTCAGTCCGTTCCCTGAGAAATGTTCCCCTAGGAGGTAAACAAAGGACAAAGAATCACCCTCCTGCCCTTGTGTGTTCCTCCGTCCTCCATACCCCTCTGGCAATGCTACAACCCTTACCCCACTACGGTGACCCCTGCCCGGCTGACATTCTCCACTCACACGCCCACTATGGAGCCTGCCTTTCTCCACAAAGACTGTACAGCTCTGTATTGGAACTCGAGCTCCGTGTTGCTATTGTTGCTGCAGCGACAATGCTAGGCTGCTATTCTCTATTGGTAGAGGACAGTCCACACTGCAAGGCAAGCCAGTGACAATGCAGCCCAGCTATTCTCCATTGGTAGAGTACAGTAGTTCATTGCGAGGCAAAGCAGGGCATCTAGCACAGGGGTGGGCTATAATTTTGGCTTGAGGGCCACATTGGGATTGCAAAATACAATTCTGGGCCCTAGGAGAAACATGGAAGCACAATAACATGGTGTGAGAGAGACAAAAGTTGTAACATAGCTAAGGACTTCAGTATAAACTCTGCAAAACATTATTACTATCCCATTACTAACCCAGTACTATTCCAAGGCATTTGTTTAGTCTTAGTTGTGATCGGTGCTCTCTCTGAAATTCCTGGTTCTCACACACAGGGAGTTTTTTTCTCTATCTCCCTTCCTCACTCCCAGCCAGCCTTCCTCCCTGCCTTCCTTCCCTCCTTCCTCACTGCCTGCCTTCCTCACTGCCTGCCTTCCTCACTGCCTTCCTTCCTTCCTTCCTTCCTTCCTTCCTTCCTTCCTCCCTCCCTCCCTCCCTCCCTCCCTCCCTCCCTCCCTCCCTCCCTGCCTCCCTTCCTCCCTGCTTCCCTGACTGTCTTACACCTCTCCCTCCCCCCCGAGACTAGGCGAGGCAAGCTGGCATTAAGAGGCACTAAATCTCCTTAGCCCTATTAAGTGAAAGGAGAGAAGATGTGCTTTTCTCTAGTCATCCTATGAAGATAAAACCATGTGAAATCCCTAGAGTAGTACAGCGCTCTGCATGACTCACAGTCATACTCACACACACACACGCACACACATACACACACGCGCACACAGACACACACACACACACACACACACACACACACACACACACAGACACACACACACACACACACACACACACACACACACACACACACACACACACACACACACACACACACACACCATGCTACCTGTTTATATACACATTGCACAAAACATTAAGAACACCTGCTCTTTCCATGACAGACTGACCAGGTGAAACCAGTGGGAACAACAGTTATATTCAGTGGGAGTTACAGTTATATTCAGTGGGAGCTGCAGTTATATTTAGTGGGAACAACAGTTATATTTAGTGGGAACAACAGTTATATTCAGTGGGAGCTACAGTTATATTCAGTGGGAGCTACAGTTATATTTAGTGGGAACAACAGTGATATTTAGTGGGAACAACAGTTATATTCAGTGGGAGCTGCAGTTATATTTAGTGGGAACTACAGTGATATTTAGTGGAAACAACAGTTATATTTAGTGGGAACCAGAGTTATATTTAGTGGGAACCAGAGTTATATTTAGTGGGAACCAGAGTCTGGGGAATTTGAACCATCTGAAGGTGCCTGTCCAACGGTGATAGGGCACATACAGGCACCATGCATCTCCATAGGTCTAGGTGTGTGTGAGCTATGCCAGGTCTAGGCAGAGCATCATGTAGTCCTGCCCTTTGCTACTTTAGGCCTAATTAAAAATGTACCCACAGTCTATGTCAGCTATTGTTTTATTGATTAATTCCAGATAATAATTTTGTATTGAAAAAGTCTAGGTAGCCTAGTCAGCCCAAGTTTTAATATAAACCAAATTTGATCCCATTCACTTTTTCGCACAAACAAATGGGATATAAATACATAACATTCCCACTTCATTTACCCTGGCCAGAGGGACAGGGCGCATAGTAGGCTAGACTATGCAGCTGCTGCTGTTAGTAGCCTACAGTTGATCAGACTGAAAAATAGTCTTGTTTCCACGCATTACAGCATGTCAGATCGCTAATGTTTAGGTGCACTCAAAAAATTAGGGGTTCAACAAGGGTTCTTTGAAGATCCTCAAAGTTCTTTGAAGAACCTTAGGGTTCTTGGCACTGAAAATTGCCCCCAAAAGGTTATTCCAAGAACCCCATAGGAAGTGGGGTTAATCGAGGAACCTCCTTAGTTGGTGGGGGTTCTTGCAGGAACCTAACTGCCAAACTGAAACATTAATATTGTTTAATGATGATACCATCTATCTTTTCATATTTGTGCAAATCTTTCTAAAACAGAAAATGGACATAATTCAATGGATATCAATCAACAAAGAGGTAAGAATATGTATGCTATAAGAATATGTTGAAGGCTAGCTGTATTGGGTGCAGATGACTGAACTGCTCACTTTTGTGTCTGTGTCAGGTATACAGACGAGGAGGCATACATAGGTATGTCAATTGGTATTGGTATGTTATGCAGATCATATGTACCATCCTCCTCCCTTACCTCTTCAATTAAAATCCGATAGACAAGGTACAGTGAGGGATAAAAGTATTTGATCCCCTGCTGATTTTGTACGTTTGCCCACTGACAAAGAAATTATCAGTCTATAATTTTAATGGTAGCTTTATTTGAACAGTGAGAGACAGAATAACAACAAAAAAATCCAGAAAAACGCATGTCAAAAATGTTATAAATTGATTTGCATTTTAATGAGGGAAATAAGTATTTGACCCCCTCTCAATCAGAAAGATTTCTGGCTCCCAGGTTTCTTTTATACAGGTAACGAGCTGAGATTATAATAATATAATATAATAATAATAATAGGAGCACACTCTTAAAGGGAGTGCTCCTAATCTCAGCTTGTTACCTGTTTAAAAGACACCTGTCCACAGAAGCAATCAATCAATCAGATTCCAAACTCTCCACCATGGCCAAGACCAAAGAGCTCTCCAAGGATGTCAGGGACAAGATTGTAGACCTACACAAGGCTGGAATGGGCTACAAGACCATCGCCAAGCAGCTTGGTGAGAAGGTGACAACAGTTGGTCACCTCGTAGAGTTGCAATGATCATGAGAACGGTGAGGAATCAGCCCAGAACTACAAGGGAGGATCTTGTCAATGATCTCAAGGCAGCTGGGACCATAGTCACCAAGAAAACATTTGGTAACACACTACACCGTGAAGGACTGAAATCTTGCAGCGCCCGCAAGGTCCCCCTGCTCAAGAAAGCACATATACAGGCCCGTCTGAAGGTTTGCCAATGAACATCTGAAGTAGAACTGGGTGAAAGTGTTGTGGTCAGATGAGACCAAAATCGAGGTCTTTGGCATCAACTCAACTCGCCGTGTTTGGAGGGGGAGGAATGCTGCCTATGACCCCAAGAACACCATCCCCACCGTCAAACATGGAGGTGGAAACATTATGCTTTGGGGATGTTTTTCTGCTAAGGGGACAGGACAACTTCACCGCATCAAAGGGACGATGGACGGGGCCATATACCGTCAAATCTTGGGTGAGAACCTCCTTCCCTCAGCCAGGGCATTGAAAATGGGTCGTGGATGGGTATTCCAGCATGGCAATGACCCAAAACACACGGCCAAGGCAACAAAGTAGTGGCTCATGAAGAAGCACATTAAGGTCCTGGAGTGGCCTAGCCAGTCTCCAGACCTTAATCCCATAGAAAATCTGTGGAGGGAGCTGAAGGTTTGAGTTGCCAAACGTCAGCCTCAAAACCTTAATGACTTGGAGAAGATCTGCAAAGAGGAGTGGGACAAATCCCTCCTGAGATGTGTGCAAACCTGGTGGCCAACTACAAGAAACGTCTGACCTCTGTGATTGCCAACAAGGGTTTTGCCACCAAGTACTAAGTCATGTTTTGCAGAGGGGTCAAATACTTATTTCCCTCATTAAAATGCAAATCAATTTATAACATTTTTGACATGCGTTTTTCTGGATTTTTTTGTTGTTATTCTGTCTCTCACTGTTCAAATAAACCTACCAGTAAAATTATAGACTGATCATTTCTTTGTCAGTGGGAAAACATACAAAATATGCAGGGGATCAAATACTTTTTTCCCTCACTGTATGTGTATGAAAACCATTATCAAAACAGTTTTTTAAATTCACATTAACCACAAAAACCAAGGTATGGGGCCTCCTGAGTGGCGCAGCGGTCTAAGGCACTGCATCATACTGCTTGAAGCGTCACTACAGACCTGGGTTCGATCAAAGGCTGTGTCATAGGGCGGCGCACAATTGGCCCAGCATCTTCCGGTTTAGGGAAGGGTTTGGCCGGGGGGGCTTTACTTGGCTCATCACACTCTAGCGACTCCTTGTGGCGGGCCGGGCGCCTGCAGGCTGACTTCGGTCGTCAGTTGAACAGTGTTTCCTCCGACACATTGGTGCAGCTGGCTTCCGGGTTAAGTGGGCGGGTGTTAAGGAGCGTGGTTTGGCGGGTCATGTTTCGGAGGACACATGACTCGACCTTCGCCTCTCCCGAGCCCTTTGGGGAGTTGCAGCGATGAGACAAGATCATAATTGAAATTGGGAGAAAAAGGGGGTAAAAAAAAAATGTAAGGTACGAATACTGTTGTGTGCATGTTTTATTAAACATCTGTATAATTAAAATGTTTTGGATTCACAGACTTCAACATCCCTTCACCTCTGATGACTATAACAGGAAACCTGTTCGATCACCGTGCACTGCAAAATCATTCTGGCTATGGATACGGAGAACATCAACATCAACACGCCAGAGGATATACCCATTGGACTTGCTGGGAGTTTACCTCATATTTGGATATTTGATTCTGCTATGCCACTAAAATCATAATAACCACTGACAACTAAAATATTGTGTTATTGTTAGGTGTATTATTCATAATATTCATAATAATAGGGGAGGGGGGGTAGTGTGTGGTCCTCTGTAGCTCAGCTGGTAGAGCATGGCTCTTGTAACGCCAGGGTAGTGGGTTCCATCCCCGGGACCACCCATACGTAAAAATGTATGCACACATGACTGTAAGTCACTTTGGATAAAAGCGTCTGCTAAATGGCATATTATTATATTATTATTAGTGCAAAAATGTACCCCAAAAGGTTCTTCAAATGGTTATTTGAGGATCCATTAAAAGGGGTTCTTTGAAGAACCATTCTAAAGGGTTCTTCAAAGAACTTATAGGGGTTCCACCACAGTTTCAATTTGAAGAACCCCTAAGGATACTCCAGGAATCTTTTATATTTAGAGTGTGTACAGGCTGCTAGACATTTATGTAAGAGTTTTTGTTTGTGTCTGTCGGGAGTGATGTGTTATCCCGCTTGCTAAGTAAATACCGGAGGAAAGTGGAAAGCGCGCCTTGAGCTTTGTGCGTTGTGCCTGGCCCGCACGACCTGCGATTTCTGTGAATCTGATTGGTCAAGACACGCAAAGAGCCTGCAGCAGCACTGCGATGTGAAGGACAGAGAATCTGTGCGCGAATTGAGGCAAATCGATCTACAAAACAGCACTTTGCCCCTCTTTTTAACGTTTTGCGTCGATATATTTCATTAAACTAAATTAAAAGGATTGAAAAGTGCTATGGCAAATGCCGCCTCGCCACATGTTTTCCGGCATCGCTGTGTCTAGGTGTGTGTGAGCCAGGGCACACACAGGCCCTATGCATCTCCCCACCAGGCCTGTGTAAGCTATAGCCTTTCACAGGGTTCACACAGGCCCTATGCATATCCCCACCAGGCCTGTGTAAGCTAAAGCCTTTCACAGGGTTCACACAGGACCCATGCATCAGTATCTCCACAGATTCATGTCTGTGTAGGCTAGGCCTGTTATTTCGTGCAGTGTGTGTATGGCTAGAATGCTTGGAATATGTTTGGTTGACTAAATGCACTCTGGGAGCTCTATGAAGCTCTGTGTTCAGTAGTGTCCACAGCTCCAGGGTGGGCCGGGTATGAACGCCTCATTATTACTTTACGAAGCCCTTCCTATACCCAGGTCAGCCTGCTGACATGACAAAGTGACCCATTTGGGGCATAAAGGGCAAAGGGGATTAAACCCCAGAATAAAGTTGATAACAACTGTGGATCGAGGAAGGGTTGAATGATACTAAACTGAAAGGACTGCAGACTTGATCACAATCTCCAAAATACTTCAAATGTGGTTCAATCTTAAAAACAAATGAAATGTAAGTTATGAAGATAGGGACACACCATACAGAGCAAATGGATATCACATCTACCAAACACACTGGACCCCCCATTCTTTACTGCTTGGGCTGAGCGATATGGCCAAAATATCATTTCACGGTATTTGTAAAAAATGTGATGGTAGGACAGTATTTTATGGTATTTTATGTTTTTGAATAATAAAAGTTCTTCATTTGGTTCATGACTAGTGCGTGACCCTACGTTGGCAACACATACATTCTAAGTGATTGCAATTGGTCTTTCCCCATTCTGATTGTTTTATACTGTTCAATTCAACTTCAACCTAAAAAAAAACAAAGACTCCTTATTTTTAACCAAATGTTGCAATTGCTATTTGACTTGCGATTTAGATCAAAACACTTGGGTGAACTGTTGGAATCATGGAAATAGAATGTTTATCTAATTCTATAGTTAGAATATAAATAACAGTGGTCACTTTGAACACAGTGTTGTTTGACATGACAACGAATGAAAATGCCAGGGAAGAGTTATTGTGACATGGTAGGAACCAAAGTGATGGTCAGTGTTTCCTAGTGGACCCTGTAATCTTTGGCTACATTAAATGTTTCTTCAGGTAGCCAACCTATTTGTGCTTCACATATTCCTCTTTGATTTAGAAGATACTGTTGCACAAACAACATGGTGATTTAAGCCTACACCAGCGCTGTTATCAGGCTGTATTAGCTAGCTAAAATGGTTTGCTCTGACTCAGTACATTTATTAGCTAGCTAGGTAGCCAGTTAACTAGTGATTAGCATTAGGAGCTAACAAGAAAAGACAAATTGCTAAGAAAAGACAAACTAGCTGTTTTCAGATGTAAGAAACACAACCTAATAGTGTAATTATAGAATGCATGTGGATTTATATTAAGAAGGAAAGTGGAAACAACATCATTGTCATCAACATTGTTACATGTGCTGCATTGACCATGCAGACTGAACACAAGAGTCTCCTGGTCAAGCAACAACAAATGCTCTCCTTGAGTGACAGGGGGCGAGACTAGGTCTGTGTGGAAAGCGGCATGGAGAGAGAGAGCTGAGAGGGATGACTGAAGTAGCGTGTAAACTATAAAAATGGACGTTACACACAGCATATCACATTAACAAACCAAACATTCAAATACCGTTATAGAAGGTAAAGTAAAAACCTAAACAGGACCGTGCATCAATAACGGTATATAGTAGAATAGGGTATACCGCCCAGCCCTACTTCTAAGTCCATACTTCCAACAGGTAGTTAGTTCCTCTGCACCCCACACACACGGTACAGTGTTTAAGTGTTGAACCTGCTTGTACTGTGAACCAATTAACCTATTTACAGTCTCAAGCACTGTGACTCAGCTTCAGTTCAGATGACTCACTACCTCCAAGGGAATCACCCTAAAACACACACAATGACTAGGGCATTGGCCAACGGTGGGTAGCAGCCGTGTGATGTTTGTGCAGAATCCAACAACACAACACACTCCTTTTCATGACCTGGGGAGGGGAGTTAACTAAGAGCAGTGAGCTCTACTAACAGAGCTCTCCTGCTGGTGAACTCAAAGAAAAAAAAACACTGCACACGAGGACCAAAATAGCCACACACACAGAAACAACAACAGTACACACACCGGCTCTCCAAAGAGGCAGACTCTCTGCCATTCCCTGCTCCACTCTGCCAGCCCCCCTGCTCCAGGCAGGCTCCACAGAGCAGAGGCAGACTCTCTGCCATTCCCTGCTCCACTCTGCCAGCCCCCCTGCTCCAGGCAGGCTCCACAGAGCAGAGGCAGACTCTCTGCCATTCCCTGCTCCACTCTGCCAGCCCCCCTGCTCCAGGCAGGCTCCACAGAGCAGAGGCAGACTCTCTGCCATTCCCTGCTCCACTCTGCCAGCCCCCCTGCTCCAGGCAGGCTCCACAGAGCAGAGGCAGACTCTCTGCCATTCCCTGCTCCACTCTGCCAGCCCCCCTGCTCCAGGCAGGCTCCACAGAGCAGAGGCAGACTCTCTGCCATTCCCTGCTCCACTCTGCCAGCCCCCCTGCTCCAGGCAGGCTCCACAGAGCAGAGGCAGACTCTCTGCCATTCCCTGCTCCACTCTGCCAGCCCCCCTGCTCCAGGCAGGCTCCACAGAGCAGAGGCAGACTCTCTGCCATTCCCTGCTCCACTCTGCCAGCCCCCCTGCTCCAGGCAGGCTCCACAGAGCAGAGGCAGCTAGGCAGAGATCAGATCAAAGTAAACGCCTTGCCTTTAATGTTCCCTCTCTGAGAAGCCAACAATGGACGATGCACTCACTCACTCACAGACTCACTGACCAGGCAGGAGTCAGGAGCAATGCTGTGTGTGTACATGCAGGCCACAGAAGAGCAGCCAAGCGAATATACACTCACGTTAAAGCCCAGCCTAGTGCAATGATCTCTCTCTCTCGATCGATATCCACTTCTGTCTCTCTCTTTCTCTCTCTCTCTCTCCCTATCCATCCCCATTCCCCTGTATGCTTGTCCTGGTTGGCTGACTGAACCCCCAGCTGTAAGATATTAGCCAGACCAGCAGAACTCTAAACTAAAACATGGCACGGCCAACCGTCAAATGGGATAGAATATGGAATACAGCGACAGTAAAGAGCTCTAATAGACCCATGAAGACAGACCATAGTGGTTACACTGAGTGTACTCTCTCTCTCTCGCTGTGTGTGTGTGTGTGTGTGTGTGTGTGTGTGTGTGTGTGTGTGTGTGTGTGTGTGTGTGTGTGTGTGTGTGGCATCCTATAACCACATTCTGAAAGTCTGAAAACCCCCAAGGAACAGAGGAGAGAATAAAACAAGATATCGGAGGACAGGAAGAAAGGAGAGTGGCGGGACCGGAGATAGTAACAAAACAGAGGAGAAAAGAAGAAGAGTGAAGGAATGAGGGAGAATGAGAAAGAATCCCAGTTGAGAAAACACACAGAGATAAGAAAAGGGTTGAGAGAAAGAAATGAGTGAAGAAAGAGTGTAATCTTTATCATATCTTCTCACCTCTAATCAAGGCTCTTATTTTCTTTGTCTTCAGAGGTGTTGATGGAAGTCCAGTGTGCTGCCTCAGTCCTCTGTCAGTGTCCTCTGTGTGTGTGTGTGTGTGTGTGTGTGTGTGTGTGTGTGTGTGTGTGTGTGTGTGTGTGTGTGTGTGTGTGTGTGTGTGTCTATCTCTCCCTCACACTCAGCATCTGGAGCAGAGGAACAGGAACGATTGAGTTGAATGTAGAGGACTTAACATACGGGACGGCAAAGTACTTCACAACACTGAGGGGGCCGGACTAGCTGGTGGGGACACACCCACTTTCCTCAGCACTGGTCCAATGAGAGTGCTGGGGGTCAGATCACACACACACACACACACACACACACAGTGGGCAGGCAGCTGGACTGAGGAAAGCCAGCGTGGCTGCTTAAAGACTGAGAGGAAAATAAACCCACTGATGAAAAAGCAAAACAATAAGGGGGATTTAAAAAGCAGGACAGTCTGAGCATGTAGCCTACACGGCTCCTAATGTCTGTGAGTGTATGACTGAGCACTCACTGTAGTGTGTGTGTGTGTGTGTGTGTGTGTGTTTGACTGGGGAGGGGGATGTAATGCTAAGCCCCACTGTAATTAGAAAAAACAGCACTGGGGGTTTCATTTCGGCAGCTCCAGGACATACTTGTCATTCTTGGAGTGCACTACCCTATCCCTCTATCCATGTCTCCCTCTCCATGCATTTCCCCTAATGATCCCACTCTAGCTGCTATACCACCCACAGACCTGACTTGGAATCAGCAGGCCAGGCAGGCTATACCTCCTTCAATAGCATACCTAGCCCACTATCAGACTAGTTATACAACCATAGAATAAATAGAATAATTATATTTAGTATACAACATCATGCATTAGATTAAATACTCTCATATCGAGGTACATTTATTGCACAATCATCTGCTTGATAGCCTTAATGCCTTTATATTTGATTGAACATATCCAGTAATGTTATGTAGGCTACAGTAGCCCAGGCTATACTGGGTAAATAAACGCATGAATAATCTCATCTGTCAGGTTTCGTACCAGAGTCGTACCAGAGCCTGGGGCTGCAGTAGCCCATGTATGCTCTGGAGCTGGAGCATCACATCACTCCGTCGCGCTCAGCCTCGACCAGAATGGATTATCCAAGACGCACACAGCTCAGCATCCATCAAGACGTCGGGCTGCTGACCAGGCAAAGAACCGCATCAGCAGCTCAATGCCCTGCATGCATTATCCGCTCTGTATTGACAAATACACTGGCTCGGTAGTATCCGCAAGCCGTTTTGTGCTAATGGAATCGATATCTGTAGTAGGGTACCAGAATATACACCTGTCATTTATTTTGGCGCTCGCCAATAATAACCATATAATCGTCTGAAAGTCTACTGAACGCATGGATCTTCATGGGATACATAAATGTGCAAGATAGAAAAGCATATAGTCACGGATTATTGAATGGATGCAATACCATACGGATCCCCTTTCCTACAATAGATGGGATATAGGTTACACCATCACATCAAATGATAGAGGATATTCCCTATAGCCTACGTAAAGCAATCTGACATAGCGAAAACATTTCAGCCACTTTCTATTACATGAAAAACCACTGCAACAAAACGGGTACAAATATGATATATGTCTTACCGTTAATTATTGCATTTGCATAAGGAAGATACAAGGTAAATATGCTCCAAAGATGCAAGAGATGCACGGCTATTTCTCAGGGTAAACGAGCGATATATTATTTACATGTCCAAGGTTTCCCTCTGCTGGCTAAAATCTTGTACTGGAGTGTACCTCGATCTGGAATCATCACCATAGATCAGAGATCACTGATCATCACTCTCCAGTCTTTCAATTATATTGATAGATTTAGGGGGGAGTAATGTAATTATGTTGTATACATTTTTGATGTAGCAACTGTTTTTAGACCAACAAAGCCAGAAAATGTTCATGCATGATACAAAAACATTAGATGACCCTCCAAAGATGGCTGCTCCATGATGACCACCGTGTGCACACGGTGTTTCACGGTCTTGGCTAGAAGGGATCTAGCTTTTGTCAAATTAACGTCAGATTTGACTTTTCGTAGCAGGTTAAGATGCTTAGGTTAAGATTAGAAAAGGGGTTAGGGTTAGCTAAAATGCACACAAAAAAACAACTTTTGACAAAAGCTGGATCCCTTCTAGCCAAGACAGTGTGACGGAGATGGGACTGTATGAAAGGGAGTTTAGTCCAACGGTAGTTATTCCTGTAAATCCACCATGGCTACTCCCGCCTCCAGTAGTTGATCTAGAAGTGTTGGAGAGACTACAGAAAGATAGGGAGGGTGTTGATCCAGCTGATTTCTTTAAGAGACGCCTGGAAACTGTTTGTCAGGATTTTGTGGCCATTTACGCAGATGGTTTAAAAGATCCAAGGACAGGACGTACTGGGTCAGCATTTGTAGTGCAGGAATGTGGGGTGGAAGTCAGGAAACGTATTATGGATCATCTGGCTGTAAATATGGCGGAGCTGATGGCCATACTGTTGGCCTTGCAGTGGGTGGAGGAAGTCAAACAAGACAGTGTAGTTATTTGCTCTGATTCATGTTGAGTGTTAATGAGTCTCCAGTCCTTTAGCTCACGTAGCAGACAAGACCTGCTTTATGAGGTGCTACAAACCCATGGCAGGATTAAACAGATGGGTATTCAGATAAGATTTACTTGGGTCCCAGCCCATGTAGGGGTGGAGGGGAACGAGGCAGTAGATGAACCGGCTAAACAAGCACTTAGTAGTGGGGATGTTGAAGTTTCAATGAGCAAGGCAGAGGCAAAAAGACTGATATATACAGTGATGGCGCAGAAATGGCAGGAGCAGTGGAGTAGAGATAATAAGGGAAGGCATTTATTTCAAGTACAGAGGAAAGTCGGGGAGGGGAGGACGGCAGGAAGGGACAGAAGAGAGGAGGCTATTTTTTACAAGATTAAGGGTGGGACACAGCCAGTTGAATAAAACAGTAAATGTGATAGGAAAGGATCCATCAGGAAAGTGTGATTATTGTCAGGAAATAGAGACCGTGGAGCATGTATTGCTACAGTGTGGGCAGTATCAGAGGGAAAGAGAGAGGATGAGATCTAGTATGAGGGAGAAGGGGATACGGGAAATTAGTTTAAAGAGTATATTGAGTAGAACGTCATTAGATATAGTCTCAAATATTTTGTTATCTTTTTTTAAGAGAAACGGGGTTGACAGGTAGGATTTAATTTCTCCCTGTCTCTGGCCCACACTCCAGTACAGTAGGTGGCGGTAATGCACCCTAACGTTGGATGCCAACCGCCGATAAACCCCACTGAAGAAGAAGCCAAGACCGTGTTTCTCCCACGGGTACTGATGGGTTAGTGCTATGTTGTCTCAAGAAATGCCTGTTGCAGTCCTTCGTTTTCACTTTCTAAAATTAAAATCAGTGATGGAAGTTTAAAAAAAATATATATATTGGCAACGTTTTACTAACAGTATTGTATTTTTTTTTTTATTGATGGTAACGATCTCGTGCAGGCGCGGGTGCAGCTGGGGTCTTGCGGTCGGAAAAAGCGCCAAGTTCTGCGCACATTGCGTGGTTTATCAAATTGTTTTCCAAATAGACTATGAAATTGAATAAGCTATCGAAGAAAGCGAAAATAAAGTATAACATGACTCAATAAGGTGAGTAAACTAAAGTGGTTGGATATATTTTGGTTAACTGGCCTTGCTAACAACTAAACCGCCCGGTGTTGTCGCTTTTTTTCCCCCCTCACTCACTGCGTAGCAAGATGGCTAGCTAGCTAGCTGGCACGCTAACATGATGGTAGTTAGTTAGATAATTATAACTTAGAAATTACATATGACCAAATTTTGTAAACGGCATGTGTTGGTAAATAGCTAACGTTACTTCGTTAGCTCGACGTTATTGACAACCAGCTCAGCTTTTGTATTTTGGTTATCTTAAGTTAGCCTGCTAGGCAACCCATCTGGTGCTAGCAGCGAGCTAGCTAACTTAGTTAGCTAGATGAACTGAATGCATTTGCCACGAAGTTAGTCCTGTAGTCTATCTAGTCAACAAACAAGTTAGTATCAGCGTTGTTCACTTTTCTTTTTGCCAGTTAACTATCTGGGAGGGAGGGAGCACAAACTTGATAACGAAATTCACCCAGTCTCACTTTCGCTCTGTTGCCAGTGTGGAGCGCTGTTGTGTTGGCTGTGTATCATAAATTACTAAAGACGGTCGAAGATGCCCGGCCTACAGGGCGATGGCGCGGCTCTTGGGAGCCCCATCAAAAAGAGCAAACTATCTCTGAAGTTTTTCCAGAAGAAGGATACGAAGCGAGCATTGGACTTCTCTGAACCTCAAGTAGAGGAACCAAAACCAGCCCCAGTTGAACCTGAGGATCCTGCAAGGTGAGTAACAGTTTTGACCAGGTAACTAATGATAAAATAAAGGCTGACAATGCATTTTCACAACACGATGGGGGTGATCAAACAACGTAGCCCAGTTCAATTTCAATGGAGGAAAGTGAAGTGTGCGATGGGAGCTGAACAGTGTGGGACCGAAACAGAACTTTAAGCAAATGTTCCAATAATGCGACGCTATTGAGCAATCAAAGCTCACTATAGCTTCCAGACAATACAGGATTGGCTGTTGATACCTAGCCTGCTTGCTAGCACCCACATGAGGGCGAAGTTAGAGTGGCTATTCTAATGATCATGTTTTGTGGAAATCCCTTCTGAGGTAGCATCTTGTTCGCACCGCCCACTCAATTTAAAGTACTGTGTGAATTGGCAACTATTTTAAATATCTCCTCAGATGTTCTTAGGAATATGGTTTTGAGAACCTTTCATTGTATTCATTATTTTCTAGCTGTGACCAGGTTGTGCCAATCCCACTGCCTGGACATGCCCCGTGTCCAACCTCTCCCATCCGCCCCAGTGATAATGGAGAGGAGACCCTGGTGCCCTTTGTTGGGCTCAATAACCTGGGAAACACCTGTTACCTGAACAGTATTCTACAGGTGTGGTATTTCATTCTCAACAGCTGCATCATGCCATCAACATTTTGATAACAGTATAGGTAGGCTCATTATTATCATACTAAATAGTTTAGAAATGAAACTTTTCTTTATCACCAACCCAGGTATTGTACTACTGTCCTGGGCTCAGAGATGGCATCAAGAACCTCTACAATTTGTCCAAAACAAGGGAAAAGCAAAAGGAAGAGGCTGCTAATAGTGATGAGGTATGTTACCTATGTACAACAATGTGAGGTTGACCATGCGGTTGGATTTTAACAGTGAGGAGGAGACAGCAGTTCTTTACTTTTCTTGAACAGTGAGGCTTTTATTAAAGGTGAGGAATAAACAGGCGCCCAATATTTACAGAAATAACAAACTGAATCATATTAGCTTGTTCAAGAGAGAACCCAAGATTCAATCATGCCTGAAAAATCCGGCAGCATGTCGACCTGTTCCCTGTCTGTCTCCCTAAAACTAATGGTGGACGACTCCAGGATTTTTGGAGTCTACTCCTGTGGTTGGAGTCGAAGTAGTTAACTCTTGCTCGACTCCCAAAACACTCTGAAACGGATGTGCACACCATCTAATTATTGCAGTCCTACTAGGAAGACGAAATTTCCGTTTAAGAAGACCGACATGAGCATGATGCTGCCCATTTGCTCATCAATTTAGCCAATAAAAGGCCTATTTTGTTAGAATAAAGAAGGTGATGTGTAGGAACTCAAATATTTCAGTGATATTTCTGCGGTGCGCAGCAGCCTTGACGGATCCCATGGGATGATGCAGTGCACTCTACTTTGATAAGCCTATTCTTTGCCATGTTTTAGCCCTATTCGGACAGGTATTACAAGACGTTGGTTATGTAATTATTATCCAAGCATGTGCGTTATTCCAGAGGATTCACACAGGATTCGTTTTCCAAACTGCCCCCTGTAATTCGTAATTTTTTCAAATTAAATTGACTCATGACGAAAACTAGGAGGTTTTGATTCTAGGCGTGAAGATATTTCAACGTCATGTCTAGATGATAATAATAGACCACTGAACTAGGATTGGGCAGGGTCCAGATTTTCATATTGTCATACCGTCCTTCTCTCATCCCAAGATTTACTGGTTTAGTACACAAGGGGGCATAAAAACCCCCCGCAAAAAGGCCCATTGGGCATCAGTTACCAGAATTCTAACGAAATTAGCACAAGTAATAGCGAATTTCCATGGAGGCAGCTAGCTAAATATGCTAAGGAGCGCAAACAAAAATAAACTAATTGCAAAGATAGCCAATCCAGCTCATAAAGTTATACATATATAGGTAGGAGCTACCGAATGTCATTTTTGGTGAGTTTGGACATTTACAAGCAAATGTGAATGAGCCGTTGTGCAAATGAACAAAGTTTTGATGCTTGCTTGTCTGAAGGAAGGATAGTACTGGCTCTGGAGCAGAATGTGTATATGCTGTGTCTGTGTTGAGTCGCTAGGGCAACGTGCCTGCCTGCTCTGCTCAGATAAGAGGGGGGAGGAGCAGACAGGCCGAGAATGGAGAGGAGAAAAAAACGCAAGGAAATCAAGATACTTTTGGTCATGTAGTGTATGTGGACACCTGCTCGTCGAACATCTCATTCCAAAATCATGGGCATTAATATGGAGTTGGTCCTACCTTTGCTGCTATAACAGCCTCCACTCTTCTGGGAAGGCTTTCCACTAGATGTTGGAACATTGCTGCGGGGACTTGAAACAGCCCCAGACTATTATTCCTCCTCCACCAAACTTTACAGTTGGCACTATGTATTGGGGCAGGTAGCGTTCTCCTGGCATCCGCCAAACCCTGATTTGTCCGTCGGACTGCCAGATGGTGAAGCGTGATTCATCACTCCAGAGAACACATTTCCACTGCTCCAGAGTCCAATGGCGCTGAGCTTTATACCACTCCAGCTGACACTTGGCATTGCGCATGGTGATCTTAGGCTTGTGTGCGGCTGCTCGGCCATGGAAACCCATTTCATGAAGCTCCCGACAAACAGTTATTGTGCTGACGTTACTTCCAGAGGCAGTTTGGAACTGTGTAGTGAGTGTTGCAACCGGGGACAGACAATTTTTACGCGCTATGCTCTTCAGCACTCGGCTTTCCCGTTCTGTGAGCTTGTGTGGCCTACCCCTTCACGGCTGAGCCGTTGTTGCTACTATAAATTTCCACTTCACAATAACAGCACTTACTGTTGACCGGGGCAGCTCTAGCATGCAACAATTTAAACTATTTTATTGAGTTACAGTTCATATAAGGAAATCAGTCATTTTAACTAAATTCTTTAGGCCCTAAATCTATGGATTTCACAAGACTGGGAATACAGATATGCATCTGTTGGTCACAGATATACTGTACCTTTAAGAAAAGGTAGGGGCGTGGATCAGAAAACCAGTCAGTATCTGGTGACCACCATTTACCTCATGCAGCGTGACACTTCTCCTTTGCATAGAGTTGATCATGCTGTTGATTGTGGAATGTTGTCCCACTCCTCTTCAATGGCTGTTCGGAGTTGCTGGATATTGGTGGGAACTGGAAAACGCTGTCGTACACGTTGATCCAGAGCATCACATGCTCAATGGGTGACATGTCTGAGTATGTAGGCCATGGAAGAACTGGGACATTTTAAGCTTCCAGGAATTGTACAGATCCTTGCGACATGGGGCCGTGCATTATCATGCTGTAACATGAGGTGATGGCGGCGGATGAATGGCACGACAATGGGCCTCAGGATCTCGTCATGTTTTCTGTGCGTTCAAATTGCCATCGATAAAATGCAATTGTGTTCGTTGTCTGAAGCTTATGCCTGCCCATACCATAAGCTCACCGCCACCATGGGGCACTCTGTTCACAACGTTGACATCAGCAAACCGCTCGCTCACACGATGCCATACACGCTGTCTGCTATCTGCCTGGTACTGTTAAAACCAGAATTAATCTGTGAAAAGCACACTTCTCCAGCGTGCCAGTGGCCATCGATGGTGACCATTTGCCCACTGAAGTCGGTAACGACGCCGAACTGCAGTCAGGTCAAGACGATGGTGAGGACGACGAGCACGCAGATGAGCTTCCCTGAGACCGTTCCTGACAGTTTGTGCAGAAATTATTCGATTGTGCAAACCCACAGTTTCATCAGCTATCAGGGGGGCTGATCTCTGACGATCCCGAGTGGCGCAGTGGTCTAAGGCAGCTACTCGCAGTGCTAGCTGTGCCACTAGAAATCCTCGTTCGAGTCCAGGCTCTGTCGCAACCGGGAGACCCATGGGCAGCGCAAAATTGGTCCAGCGTCGTCCAAGGTAGGGGAGGGTTTGGCCGGCAGGGATGTGGGTTCGTTTCCCACGGGGGCCAGTATGGGGAGAAAAAATAATAATTTATGCACTCACTAATTGTAAGTCGCTCTAGATAAGAGCGTCTGCTAAATGACTTAAATGTAAATGTGAAGAAGCCGGATGTGGAGGTCCTGGATTGGTGTGGTTACACTTGGTCTGCGGTTGTGAGGCCGGTTGGACGTACTGCCAAATTCTCAAAATGATGTTGGAGGCGGCTTTTGGTAGAGAAAGGAACATTAAATTATCTGGCAACAGCTCTTGTGGACATTCCTGCAGTCAGCATGCCAATCACACGCTCCTTCAAAACTTGAGACATCTGTGGCATTGTGTTGTGTGAAAAAAAAATAACATTTTTGTAGCCTTTGTAGGGTCTGACCCCAATTAGTCAACTGGTTGATTGTTTGGTCAACAGGGTGTTAGTCGTCCAATTATTTTTAAAAATTGTCACAGTAGCAAATGTATGTACACTACCAGTCAAAAGTTTGGACATACCTACTCATTCAAAGGTTTTTATTTATTTTAACTATTTTTCTACATTGTAGAATAATAGTGAAGACATCAAAACTATGAAATAACACATATGGAATCATGTAGTATCCCAAAAAAAAAGTGTTAAACAAATCAAAATATATTTTATATTTGAGATTCTTCAAATAGCCACCCTTTGCCTTGATGACAGCGTTGCACACTCTTGGCATTCTCTCAACCAGCTTCACCTGGAATGTTTTTAGTTGTTGGCTTTATGTAGGCTATTTTTACATAGGCCTAGTTGACAATGGCAATAGAAGTTACTTTTTAGGTTTGTATCATTTTCATTTGGATAGACTTGATTAAGCACATGGCAGATCAGTATCAATGGTAAGATAAATTGGCATTCCACATGAGAAAGGTTGCCAACTCCTCATGTAGTCTATTCCCGGCAACTTCAGGAGAGTAATGGCAGAATCTGCTAAAGCCAGCAGGAGCGAGAGGAGGGTGTGCAAAACTGTCATCAAGGCAAAGTGTGACTACTTTGAAGAATCTAAAATATGAAATATATTTTGATTTGTTTAACTTTTTTTGGTTACTACATGATTCCATGTGTTATTTCATACTTTAGATGTCTTCACTATTATTCTAACAATGTAGAAAATAGTAAAAATAAAGAAAAACCCTTGAATGAGTAGGTGTGTCCAGACTTTTGACTGGTACTGTATATATACATACATACTTTTGGTGAATTTACAAGGCATTGCGAGATACAGATTACCAAGCTATAGCCTATGCGCACGGTTCCAACAGTCTGTCTGCCCCGTTCCTCGCTGGCTCGCCTGCTCTTTCTCTTTGCTATGAAGAACACTAGTGTGTGTCTGGTCTTCAGTCTGCTGCGTGTAGAATAGCTCATCCTACTCATTTATAGTCCCTACTTTAGTGAACTTGCGCGAGACATTGCAAGCCATGAAATTGCCTAGGTACAGCATTGCGATAGCCTATACATCTTTTGATTACCGATGCATGGTTCTGAATGTCTGCCTGGTGGCTGACATGCCTGCCTGGCTGTGCCCTCTCTCTCGTTAGCTGTGAAAGATGCAAGAGTTTGTTCTCGGAAGTAACTTACGGCAACTAGTTTCCTCCGTTGCAAAAATACTGAATCTTAGGAGTAGATCGGACTACCCATCATGCAATAGCCAATGAGAGTCAGTTTCACATCAGTAAACGCAATTAACATTACAATGCACAAATTACAATCCAGAGATTAAAGGTCATAATCATGCATACATTTATACCAGCACACATCTCAATAAAGGTGCTAACCCCTCAGAATATTAAATAAATACATGAGCTTTTCGTAAATAGTGTCTGGTTATTATAATCCAGCAAGACTGTAGGTTCCCTATGATGTTTCCAATATAGAGATGCGTTTTTAAGACTACAGTCACCATGTGCTTCAGTTACACTGTCGTCAATGCTGCCTGTACTAGCGTGTTTAAATCTTTTGAACGTAGAGCATATGAATACTATAATAACAGTAATCACTCTTTCTTCCTCAGCAGACGGAGAGTCCAGAGGAGGCGGTGCCGGTGCACATGGAACTGCTGGGTAGTTTCCACAGTCTGATCACCTCAGTGGAGCAGCTCCAGTCCAGCTACCTGCACAACCCTGACAAGTACAGTGATGGGGAGCTGGCCACACCTCCACGCAAACTACTAAACACACTCAGGTCAGACCCCAGCACTACAGCAAGGCCCTGCAATACTGGGTCACATTCATTAGGCAGAATATTCTGATATTATGGTGGTTTATGGGTGGAGCGATGATATAGAACACCAGGGTTTTAGCTTTACAGAAAACTTCCTCAAATCAGGGTTTCAACATCCTTGAACAAGATGTTTGGTATTGTATTTGACTGACTGATGGTTGTGTGTTTACAGACAGCTGAACCCCATGTACGAGGGCTACCTACAGCATGATGCCCAGGAGGTGCTGCAGTGCATCCTGGGATACATCCAGGAGGCCTCAGAGACCATCAGGAAGGAACAGGAGGGTGACCAGGACAATGATGTCATAGAGGTCAAGCCAGACAGTGCCTCTCCTGTGGGCACCAACGGCGCTTCAACAGAGGAGCAGGCCAAAACTTCAGAAACATCCCTTGACGATGACGGCCAAACCAGTGGTAAGAGGAAGAGCGATACAGAGGCAGGCAACGCCAAGAAGAAGCCCAAATCCAAGAATGCTGTTGTGGCCGACGATGGCAAACCCCTCACCCGCTCCAAGAGGAAGTTCTCCGGTGGCATCACTGTAGCGCCAAAAGACAAAGGTGAAGAAGAGGGGGAGAAAAAGCAGGAAGATAAGGGAGAGAAGGAGGAAAGCGACGTGGAGGGGAAAGGAGAGGTAGAGGTGGCCCCTAAAGAGGCGGAGGTGAAGAGGAAGAAGAGGCCCAAGCTGAGCTGGCTGAGGCCCTCAGGGAAGCAGCCCAGTATCTTCTCTAAGTTCATGACCATGGGACGGATCAGCTGCCACACAGGGGGGAAGACGGAGACGGCCAAACCTGGCCAGGAGGAGACAGGTCCTAGCCAACCTCAGGAGAATGATTGTGGGGAACGCGGGATGAACCCTCAGGAGAAGGTAACAAAAGCGCCTGGGGAGGAGAAAGCTAAAAGTGAAGGTGAGTTTATAGTTGTTGAATCATGCTGTTGGAAACAAACTTGGTCATCGATCATGTCCTGTCTGTCACAGGTTTTGTGCCCTTGCTTTAGCCATTGTTTTGTCTGTTATTATGTTGAACGCTGACTGTCCCCTCTCCCTCTCTCCTGTCCAGAGTGCCTGGGTGTGGACTTGATGGAGCGTCTGTTCCAGGGCCGTCTGGTGTTGAGGACACGCTGTCTGGAGTGTGAGTGTTACACTGAGAGGAGAGAAGACTTCCAGGACATCAGTGTCCCAGTGCAGGAGGAAGAACCCTGCAGCCCAGACAGCAGCTCAGAGGGTAAGGAGAGTTGTGTACACACTCACACGGTGTTCTTGTATAAAAGGGCAAGTTCTGCAGCGCTAGACTGAACTATACACACAAGGCACATACATGAACAGTCACCACACAAACAAGCTGTCAAAGATCAGCCGAAGCACAACGCTGTCTCACAAATGTCTATCCTCTCCTGTTCCAACTACCTCACCCAAACCCCAGTCTCCCCTGATCCCAAACCGGCGCTGAAGACTCTGAAGTGGGCCATCTCCCAGTTTGCCTCAGTGGAGAGGATTGTAGGAGAGGACAAGTACTTCTGTGAGACCTGCCACCACTACACAGAGGCTGAGAGGAGTCTCCTGTTTGATAAAACCCCAGAGGTCGTCACCATCCATCTCAAGTGCTTCTCAGCCAACGGGTTAGAGTGAGTCTTTAGTAATAGTTTCCTCAGAGCCTGTCTGTCACAACATCAAAATCCACACAATCCGATACAACACATGAATGTAATACCGTATTAATACAATGGCACATGGTAAGCAGATCTCAGGAAAATTAGGGACCTCTCCATCATGTTACCCAGCACGTGTAAACTGACTCCCTCTGTTGTTCAGGATGGACCCGTACGGTGGCCTCTCAAAGGTGAACACCCCCCTACAGACCCCTCTGAAGCTCTCCCTGGAGGAGTGGTGCACTCACCCCTCAGCCACTGCCACCGGCGGGAAGCACTACCAGCTGTTTGCTGTGGTCATGCACAGCGGGGTCACCATCTCCAGCGGACACTACACCACTTACGTCAGGATGATGGACCTTAAGGACACCAAGGTCTGCTTGCCCGAGGGGGATGAGAAGCAGGTAGAAGAGGAGTGTGGTGAGAAAGTGCACGGTCCGCAACCCAAAGAAGAGGTGCTGGATTATGATGATGGGGAAGTGTCCTTCAGTCTCCATGGTAAAACAGGACAGAGTGGTGCTGTGAATACTAACTCCGCTAGCACCACCAACACCAGTAAGATGGGCTCCAAGAAGGCTTCAGAGGGGGTGGGACTCCTGGGGGGCCAAAGGAGCCTGTCCAGCTATGACCTAGGGGGCAACAAGCAGACAACCAACCCAGACAAAGCTGCCTCTACTGGGGCAGAGAGCACTGCCACCAGATCATCCAGACGGACCTCCAGTGCCCCGGGACACAGCGGTAGTGGAGGGGTTAAGAAGGAGGGTGAGGGGGGCGAGGAGGCCTCTGTGGCTGGGTGTGAGGGGGCTGGGGTGGCTACGGAGCAGGCCCTAAGCAGCCTGCTGCAGTATGAAGGGAAGTGGATGCTGTTTGACGACTCTGAGGTGCGTCTGTTTGAGGAGGAGGACTTCCTGAGAGCCTGTTCTCCAGAAACCTGCTCCACATCTACCCCATATCTTCTGTTCTATAGGAGGGTCTGAAACCTCTGTATGTTTGTGGGTGAATTAAGTATTTTCCTTGATTCCTCAAGTCCTCTCTCCTTAACTCTTTCTCAAATATCATAGGGAAGTGAGGAGAGCATTGTAAAAGATCACCTGAGGTTTTGAGAACGAGTTGACTTGAGAGTCAGCCTGGTTGGTATGCTGGATTTTGATACTCCTGTCACTGATGTTTATAACCTGTATAGGTCCTTTTAAATGTTTAATATTCAGTTCATCCTTTTTTATGCTGGGAATATAACATTTGCAAAGTCTACAAAAATGCACCTTGGCACTTATGACATCAAGCAACCTGCCCTTTGATTTTCCTTCCCTCTTGTTGTAAGTGGTCTGAATGGAAAGTAGAATGTTTCTCCCTGCCACTTTTTTTGGTTTCAGATTATTTTTTTAAATAAAGAGCACATTTTTATTATTGTACATCTTTATCCTGCCCTGGCTCCATGCCTTCTACCCAGGAGAGAGATGTCTGTTGATTAGTGTTAATACTGTTGGACTGTCAGAAGTAAGAGGACTAGTTTTGTCCATAATGTTTAAATTCAGTTACATTCAGATAAGACGGCCATCTTGGTCTAGTTCTTGGTGGAAGAACTTTTGCACGTGGAGAAAAATAAATAACTTATCTTGGTTGATATCATTTTGTACAATGTTTTATAAGTGAGTGAAACCAGTGATGAAATACCTAGCCAGTAAGATAGACAATCACTTTACAAAATGCTAGTACAACATTGCATAGCTGTTAGTCTCAGATTTGATATGTATGGAGGGGGAAGAAGGTTTATCTACCCTAGGGCTCTATTCAATCTGTAACGCAGAAGTTCAGCTTTACAGTGTGATTTAAATGTAATGTTCCCGCTTTAGTGGAGACTGCATTCACGGTAAACGCTGCGTATGTCTGCTCAATGGGGAAATTACCTTTAAATTTACATTGCGGAATCTAACGCTTCAGTTTTACAGATTGAATAGTGCCCCTAGTGTAGGTCCTTTCCTCTAAGCGTTGGTTGTTTTCTCCTGAAGTTGTACAGCTCTGTTCAACGGCAGTACCTCGTTCCAGTGAAAAGGGGCTGTGTGGCCATACTGTTTGACTCACGGGCCCTATGGAAGATCATAACGTACTATACAAGCAATAAAGTTTGAACTTTCATGTAAAACTGAATTTCTATTAATCCTTTCCCTGCTGTGAAGTATTATAGATTTAAAAGAAATGGTTTGGGTTTGAAACCAGGAAAGTAGAGTAAATTACCTTTTTCATGCGAATAATTCCCACTATTGATCTACTTCTCGCTCCTGCTTTAATTTGTAGATTCTCTTGTACATGTAATAAAACACCAGCATATGCAAAGCACTTTGTGAGTTTCCAAATGTTATTTAACTAATACTTGCAAATCTACAAGGTGATTGTCAAATGTGTGACCATGGCTAGTTTAACAGACCACAATGGTTTATTTATACATTTAATGTATTACCAAGTAAACACACCAGTACCTTTTTGAGGGGGGAATTTGTATTCATTTTGTCACTCAGAGAGGAGGATTATTATTTAGAGTCAAATATATTTGTCCAGGCCTCACTTGTTCCTTGACTAGCACCATTCATTATCGCTGTTGATAATTTGGTTATAACTTCTAATAGTAACTGTATCCACTGGTGAATTGGGAAAGAGTGAGGTGATTGCCATATACTGTAAGTAAGAGCCAACATCTTTTTTTTTGTGACAGTGCTGCCTTCCAACAGTAATCAATGCATTTAACTGCAGGGCACTCCCACGTCATATGAAGGAATGTGCCTACCTGATTTAGGGGGACTGAACAATTGGGAGTTGGGGCCAATTTCATGAAACGTTTCCCTGGTGTTAGTCTGAACACACTTAAAATGTATAAATTGATCATTTGGATTATGGGATCCCAAGGTCATATTTTTCCATATTCTGTTCCCGTTAAAGGGTTGTTCAGATTCACTTAGATCTGTGGACCATACTTTTTTAAAAGCTAGCTTAGAATAATAGTTTTACAAAAGTTAATATATTATAGAGATCAGTCCTTTTGGGAGCCCAGATCATTTATTTATAAATCCCATCACTGGATGGTCGGTAGTTGGGTTTTCTAATGGCCTAAATTGACTGGTCAGAAACAAAACTGAAAAGACAAGGAATGCTGGGTCAATGTATTGATAGGTAAACAATACATGTATTCCTATATCAATTGCATTGTTGATAAAAATAGCAAAATCAGTTGATATTGTTAGTCTAGGCTACAATGAAACCAAGAAATGTCCAGATTTTTATATTGTATAAAATGTGTAGCATAAATACAAAACTTTTGGTCAGTCTTGTTAACTTTGATTCGTTTGGGCCTCCCGAGTGGCGCAGCGGTCTAAGGCACTGCATCTCAGGCTGTAATAGCCGGCCGTGACCGGGAGACCCATAAGGCAGCGCACAATTGGCCCAGCGTCGTCCGGTTTAGGGGAGGGTTTGGCCGGCTGGGATTTTCTTGTCCCATCGCGCTCTAGCGACTCCTTGTGGCGGGCCGGTCGCCAGCTGGACGGTGTTCCTCCGACACAGTGTGGCTGGCTTCCGGGTTAAGCGAGCAGCTTGTCAAGAAGCACTGCGGCTTGGTAGGGTCGTGTTTCGATGGACGCATGGCTCTTGACCTTCGCCTCTCCCGAGTCCATAGGGGAGAAATGTTTGCAAATGTATTAAAAATAAAAAACAGAACTACCTTATTTACATAAGTATTCTGACGCTTTGCTATGAGACTCGAAATTGAGCTCAGGCGCATCCTGTTTCCATTGATCACCGTTGAGATGTTTCTACAACTTGTCCCGAAGAACACAGTGTCCTCCATCATTTTTAAATGGAAGATATTTGGAACCACCAAGACTCTTCCTAGAGCTGGCCGCCCGGCCAAACTGAGCAATCGGGGGAGAAGGGCCTTGGTCACCGATGGTCACTCTGACAGAGCTCCAGAGTCCTCTGTGGAGATGGGAGAACCTTCCAGTAGGATAACCATCTCTACAGCACTCCACTAAATCAGGCCTTTATGGTAGAGTGGCCAGACGGAAGCCACTCCTCAGTAAAAGGCACATGACAGCCCGCTTGGAGTTTGCCAAAAGGCACCTAAAGGACTCAGACCATGAGAAACAAGATTCTCTGGTCTGAAGAAACCAAGATTGAACTCTTTGGCCTGAATGCCAAGAGTCACGTCTGGAGGAAACCTGGCACCATCCCTACAGTGAAGCACGGTGGTGGCAGCATCATGCTGTGGGGATGTTTTTCAGCGGCAGGGACTGGGAGACTAGTCAGGATCGAGGGAAAGATGAACGGAGCAAAGTACAGAGAGATCCTTGATGAAAACCTGCTCCAGAGCGCTCAGGACCTGACTGGGGCGAAGGTTCACCTTCCAACAGGACAACGACCCTAAGCACACAGCCAAGATAACACAGGAGTGGCTTCGGGACAAGTCTCTGAATGTCCTTGAGTGGCCCAGCCAGAGCCCGGACTTGAACCCGATCAAACATCTCTGGAGAGACCTGAAAATAGCTGTGCAGCGACGCTCCCCATCCAACCTGACAGAGCTTGAGAGGATCTGCAGAGAATGGGAGAAACTCCCCAAATACATGTGTGCCAAGCTTGTAGCGTCATACCCAAGAAGCCTCAAGGCTGTAATCGCTGCCAAAGGTGCTTCAACAAAGTACTGAGTAAAGGGTCTGAACACTTATGTAAATGAAATATTTTTTATTTTGAATACATTTGCTAAAAATTCTTAAAACTGTTTTTTGCTGCGTCATTATGGGGTATTGTGTGTAGATTGATGGGAAAAAACAATTTAATCAATTTTAGAATAAGGCCGTAACGTAACAAAATGTGGAAAAAGTTAAGGGGTCTGAATACTTTACGAATACACTGTGTGTGTGCAAAGCTGTCATCAAGACAAAGGGTGGCTACTTTGAAGAATCTCAAATATAAAATATATTTTGATTTGTTTAACACTTTTTTGGTTACTACATGATTCCATATGTGTTATTTCATAGTTTTTATCTTCACTTTTATTCTACAATGTAGAAAATAGTAAAAATTAAGAAAAACCCTGGAATGAGTAGGTGTGTCCAAACTTTGGACTGGTACTGTATACATATATACACATACACATACACACACACACTGAACAAAAATATAAAACGCAACATGCAACAATTTCAAAGATTTTACTGAGTTACAGTCCATATAAGGAAATCAGTCCATTTTAATAAATTCATTAGGCCCTTATCTATGGATTTCACATAACTGAGAATAAAGATAAAAAAATAAAAATAAAGTAGGGGCGTGGATCAGAAAACCAGGATCTGGTGTCACGACCATTTGCCTCATGCAGCGCGACATATCCTTGGCATAGAGTTGATCAGGCTGTGGAATGTTGTCCAACTCCTCTTCAATGGCTGTGCGAAGATGCTGGATATTGCCGGGAACTGGAACACGCTGTCGTACACGTCGATCCAGAGCATCCCAAACATGCTCAATGGGTGACATGTTCGGTGAGTATGCAGGCCACGGAAGAACTGGGACATTTTCAGCTTACAGGAATTGTGTACAGATCCTTGCGACATGGGGCCGTGCATTATCATGCTGAAACATGAGGTGATGGCGGTGGATGAATGGCACGACAATTGGCGTCAGGATCTCGTCACGGTATCTATGTACATTCAAATTTCGTTCATTGTCCGTAGCTTATGCCTGCCCATACCATAACCCCACCGCCACCATGGGACACTCTGTTCACAACGTTGACATCAGCAAACCGCGCACCCGGACGACGCCATACACGCTGTCTGCCATCTGCCCGGTACAGTTGTAACCGGGATTCATCCGTGAAGAGCACACTTCTCTGGCGTGCCAGTGGCCATCGAAGATTAGCATTTTCCTGCTTAAGTCTGTTACAACGACAAACTGCATTTAGGTCAAGACCCTGGTGAGGACAACGAGCACACAGATGAGCTTCCCTGAGACGGTTTCTAACAATTTGTGCAGAAATTCTTCAGTTGTACTAACCCAGTTTCATCAGCTCTCCAGGTGGCTGGTCAGACGATCCCACAGGTGAAGAAGCCGAATGTGGAGGTCCTGGACTGGTGTGATTACACATGGTCTGCAGTTGTGAGGCCGGTTGGACGTACTGAGGCGGCTTATGGTAGAGAAATTAACATTAAATTCTCTGGCAACATCTCTGGTGGACATTCCTGCAGTCAGCATGCCAATTGCACGCTCTCTCAAAACTTGAGACATCTGTGGCATTGTGTTGTGTGACAAAACTGCACATGTCAGAGTGGCCTTTTATTGTCCCCAGCACAAGGTGCACCTGTGTAATGACAATGCTGTTTAATCAACTTCTTGATATGCCACACCTGTCAGCTGGATGGATTATTTGGCAAAGGAGAAATGCTAACTAACAGGGATGTAAACAAATTTGTGCACAACATTTGAGAGATAAGCTTTTTGTGCATATGGAACATCTCTGGGATCTTTTATTTCAGCTCATGAAACATAGGACCAACACTTTACATGTTGCATTTATATTTTTGTTCAGTGTACACTACCGTTCAAAAGTTTGGGGTCACTTGGAAATGTCCTTGTTTTCGAAAGAAAAGCAATTTTTTGGTCCATTAAAATAACATCAAAATGATCAGAAATACAGTGTAGACATTGTTAATGTTGTAAATGGCTATTGTAGCTGGAAATGGCTGATTTTTTATGGAATATCTACATAGGCGTACATAGGCCCATTATCAGCAACCATCAGTCCTGTGTTCAAATGGCACGTTGTGTTTGCTAAACCAAGTTTATCATTTAAAAAGGCTAATTGATCATTAGAAAACCCTTTTGCAATTATGTTAGCACAGCTGAAAACTGTTGTGCTTATTAAAGAAGCAATACAACTCCGGGAGGCGACTCCGGGATGCTGACCTTCTAGGCAGAGTTGCAAAGAAAAATACATATCTCAGACTGCCCATCTTAATCGTTTCTTTTTATATGACAGTCTGAGATATGGCTTTTTCTTAGCAACTTTGCCTAGAAGGTCAGCATCCCGGAGTCGCCTCTTCACTGTTGACGTTGAGACTGGTGTTTTGCGGGTACTATTTAATGAAGCTGCCAGTTGAGGATCTGTGAGGCGTCTGTTTCTCAAACTAGACACTCTAATGTATTTGTCCTCTTGCGCAGTTGTGCACTGGGGCCTCCCACTCCTCTTTCTATTCTGGTTAGAGCCAGTTTGCGTTGTTCTGTGAAGGGAGTAGTACACAGCGTTTTAGGAGATCTTCAGTTTCTTGGCAATTTCTCGCATGGAATAGCCTTCATTTCTCAGAACAAGAATAGACTGATGAGTTTCAGAAGAAAGTTCTTTGTTTCTAGCCATTTTGAGCCTGTAATCAAACCCACAATTGCTGATGCTCCAGATACTCAACAAGTCTCAAGAAGGCCAGTTTTATTGCTTCTTTATTCAGCACAACAGTTTTCAGCTGTGCTAACATAATTGCAAAAGGGTTTTCTAATTATCAATTAGCCTTTTAAAATGATAAACTTGGATTAGCAAACACAACGTGCCATTGGAACACAGGACTGATGGTTGCTGATAATGGGCCTCTGTACGCCTATGTAGATAATCCATTAAAAATCGGCCAGAAAATTGCTTTTCTTTCGAAAACAAGGACATTTCTAAGTGACCCCAAACTTTTGAACGGTAGTGTATATTGTTACTACACTGTTTGAGAGGAGAGCTCCCAAGCAAGCATTTCACTGTACCGTATACCTGGCCTGCTGTATCCTGTGCATATGAAAAATAAACTGATTTGGTCAGGTAATTATGCTCAATAATACAGTAGTACATTACACAATTAAATAGAAATATTTGCTGAGGGGCAGTTGTATTTTCAAGAAAGAATGTGTTTTTTCACTTCGTCAGATACATAAATACAAAAAATATTATAAACAAGACATTAATACATTCCAAAACAGAAAAACGTCCCAAGAGACATAAATGTATCCATAAATCCCTGAAATGGCTGGCCTAGGAGGGAGAAGGGCAGGGATGTCAAGTGCAGCCCTTCTCATCCAGTGGACTTAAATGGAAATGTAAAAAATGTTCAACTTCATATTCAAGTAGCATAATAAGTTGCATGGACTCAATAATGTTGTTTAACATGATTTTTGAATGACTACCTCATCTCTGTACCCCACACATAAAATTATCTGTAAGGTCCCTCAGTCGAGCAGTGCATTTTAAACACACAAATATTCCAAAACATGCATCCTGTTTGCAATAAGGTACTGAAGTAAAACTGTAAAAAAATGGCAAAGAAATTAACTTTATGTCCTGAACACAAAGCCTTATTTGGGGCAAATCCAACAACACATCACGGAGTGCAACTCTTCATATTTCAAGCACGGTGGTGGCTGCATCATGTTATGGGTATGCTTGACATCGGCAAGGACTGGGGAGTTTTTTAGGATAAAAATAAACGAAATAGAGCTAAGCACAGGCAAAATCCTAGAGGAAAACCTGGTTCAGTGTGCTTTCCAACAGACACAGGGAGACAAATTAACCTTTCAGCACGACAATGGCCTATTTACAGTTTTGACTTAAATCGGCTTGAAAATCTATGGCAAGACTAGAAAATGGCTGTCTAGCAATGATCAACAACAAACTTGACAGAGCTTGAAGAACAAAAAAAACAAAAAACGCAAATATTGTACAACCCTTAGAGTTATATTGTACAACCCTTAGAGTTATATTGTACAACCCTTAGAGTTATATTGTACAACCCTTAGAGTTATATTGTACAACCCTTAGAGTTATATTGTACAACCCTTAGAGTTATATTGTACAACCCAGGTGTGCAAAGCTCTTAGAGACTCACAGCTGTAATCACTGCCAAAGGTGATTCTTACATGTATTGACTCAGGAGTGCGAATACCTATGTAAATTAGATGTTTATGTATTTCATTTTCAATACATTTGCAAACATTTCTAAAAACATGTTTTCACTTTGACATTATGGGGTATTGTGTGTGAATGGGTGAGAAAAACAAAAATCGATTAGACTGGTTGAGGGGTAATTGATTCAACAAGTTCATTAAGCACTGTGACTTCGACCAGTACTTAATTTAGCGCCACCTCCAGATCAGCTGTAGACATACTCTCAATACACTCTCCATTTCGGGCATCCCTGATGACAGCGTCATCTACCTCCGGAAGCTTGTCTGTCTTGTCTATGAAGATCAATCCACTGGTTTTCCTTTCCACTTGGGACAAACTGGCTCCACAGATTTTTCCCTTAAACTTCTCACATCTCCTACGACTAGCCACACTGTAAATTTCACTGGATGGTGTTGTACCCAGCGTGATCCTGCCCCCAAACTGACCCGCAGAGACTTTGGTGATTCTGTACCATCGCCCCTCTTCAACCTTCTCCGGCCCCCACACGGTTAGCTCAGCAAGTGCGTTCAAATCAGCAACACGATACTCCACCTTCTGCATGTCTGTCCCAGCACGTGTTTTACCCTTGCCCTCATTCAGCTTCCGAATCACATAAAGGGTAATATTCACCTACAAAGGAAGAAAAATACAAATACTCTTACCCAAAAGGAGAGATAAAATAAAGACATGAGCGATAAACCAGTAACATTTACTTTCATTCACAGTTGGTATCATACACATATTCCAAAGCCTCAAGTACATTAAGTATCTCATTGTACTGAACTATCAATTGTCAAATGATCATGTTGAATAACTAAATTGAAACGTTCATCACCTCCTTGTTTTCTTGAAGGTCAGCCAGGGAAACGTCCTTACACCTCAAATGATGATCCTCGTTGACTGTGTAGGGTAAATGTTTCAGACCACTGAGGTGCCCGACAACTGGTCAGAAACAAAACTGAAAAGACAAGGAATGCTGGGTCAATGTATTGATACGTAAACAATACATGTATTCCTATATCAATTGTATTGTTGATTAAATTGCAAAATACAATCAGTTCATATTGCGTCTAGGCTACAATGAAACTGTAAAAAAGTCCTGAATATATATATATATATATATATATATACACACACACACAGTATCTCACAAAAGTGAGTACACCCCTCACATTTTTGTAAATATTTGAATATATCTTTTCATGTGACAACACTGAAGAAATGACACTTTGCTACAATGTAAAGTAGTGAGTGTACAGCTTGTATAACAGTGTACATTTGCTGTCCCCTCAAAATAACACAACACACAGCCATTAATGTCTAAACCGCTGGCAACAAAAGTGAGTACACCCCTAAGTGAAAATGTCCAAATTGGGCCCAAAGTGTCAATATTTTGTGTGGCCACCATCATTTTCCAGCACTGCCTTAACCCTCTTGGGCATGGAGTTCACCAGAGCTTCACAAGTTGCCACTGGAGTCCTCTTCCACTCCTCCATGACGACATCACGGAGCTGGTGGATGTTAGAGACCTTGTACTCCTCCACCTTCCGCTTGAGGATGCCCCACATATGCTCAATAGGGTTTAGGTCTGGAGACATGCTTGGCCAGTCCATCACCTTTACCCTCAGCTTCTTTAGCAAGGCAGTGGTCGTCTTGGAGGTGTGTTTGGGGTCGTTATCATGTTGGAATACTGCCCTGCGGCCCAGTCTCCGAAGGGAGGGGATCATGCTCTGCTTCAGTATGTCACAGTACATGTTGGCATTCATGGTTTCCTCATTGAACTGTAGCTCCCCAGTGCTGGCAGCACTCATGCAGCCCCAGACCATGACACTCCCACCACCATGCTTGACTGTAGGCATGACACACTTGTCTTTGTACTCCTCACCTGGTTGCCGCCACACACGCTTGACACCATCTGAACCAAATAAGTTTATCTTGGTCTCATCAGACCACAGGACATGGTTCTAGTAATCCATGTCCTTAGTTTGCTTGTCTTCAGCAAACTGTTTGCGGGCTTTCTTGTGCATCATCTTTAGAAGAGGCTTCCTTCTGGGACGACAGCCATGCAGACCAATTTGATGCAGTGTGCGGCGTATGGTCTGAGCACTGACAGGCTGACCTCCCACCCCTTTAACCTCCGCAGCAATGCTGGCAGCACTCATACGTCTATTTCCCAAAGACAACCTCTGGATATGACGCTGAGCACGTGCACTCAACTTCTTTGGTCGACCATGGCGAGGCCTGTTCTGAGTGGAACCTGTCCTGTTAAACCGCTGTATGGTCTTTGCCACAGTGCTGCAGCTCAGTTTCAGGGTCTTGGCAATCTTCTTATAGCCCAGGCCATCTTTATGTTGAGCAACAATTCTTTTTTTCAGATCCTCAGAGAGTTTAGACATTAATGGCTGTGTGTTGTGTTATTTTGAGGGGACAGCAAATGTACACTGTTATACAAGCTGTACACTCACTACTTTACATTGTAGCAAAGTGTCATTTCTTCAGTGTTGTCACATGAAAAGATATATTCAAATATTTACAAAAATGTGAGGGGTGTACTCACTTTTGTGAGATACTGTATATATATATATATATATATATATCCTTGTTTTCTAAAGAAAAGCACATTTTTTTGTTCATTAAAATAACATCAAATTGATCAGAAATACAGTGTAGACATTGTTAATCTTGTAAATGGCTATTGTAGCTGGAAACGGCAGATTTTTAATGGAATATCTACATAGACGTACAGAGGCCCATTATCAGCAACCATCAGTCCTGTGTTCCAATGGCACGTTGTGTTTGCTAATCCAAGTTTATAATAATAATAATAATAATAATATGCCATTTAGCAGACGCTTTTATCCAAAGCGACTTAGTCATGTGTGCATACATTTTTACGTATGGGTGGTCCCGGGGATCAAACCCACTACCCTGGCGTTACAAGCGCCATGCTTTACCAATTGAGCTACAGAGGACCACATTATCATTTTAAAAGGCTAATTGATCATTAGAAAACCCTTTTGCAATTATGTTAGCACAGCTGAAAACTGATGTGCTGATTAAAGAAGCAATAAAACTGGCCTTCTTGAGACTTGTTGAGTATCTGGAGCATCAGCAATTGTGGGTTCGATTACAGGCTCAAAATGGCTAGAAACAAATAACTTTCTCCTGAGCCCCGTCAGTCTATTTTAGGGCTAAATTAGGGCTATTCCATGCGAGAAATTGCCAAGAAACTAAAGATCTCATACAACGCTGTGTACTACTCCCTTCACAGAACAGCGCAAACTGGCTCTAACCAGAATGGAAAGAGGAGTGGGAGGCCCCGGTGCACAACTGAGCAAAAGGACAAATATATTAGTATTCACACCCTTTGCTATGAGACTCGAAATTGAGCTAAGGTGCATCCTGTTTCCATTGATCATCCTTGAGATGTTTCTACAACTTGATTGGAGTCCACCTGTGGCTAATTCAATTGATTGGACATGATTTGGTAAAGCACACGCCTGTCTATATAAGGTTCCACAGTTGACAGTGCAGGTCAGAGCAAAAACCAAGCCATGAGGTCGAAGGAATTGTCTGTAGAGCGCCGAGACATGATTGTGTCAAAGCACAGATCTAGGGAAGGGTACCAAAACATTTCTGCAGCATTGAAGGTCCCCAAGAACACAGTGGCCTCCATCATTCTTAAATGGAAGAAGTTTGGGACCACCAACACTCTTCCTAGAGCTGGCCGCCCGGCCAAACTGAGCAATCGGGGGAGAAGGGCCTTGGTCAGGGAGGTGACCAAGAACCCGATGGTCACTCTGACAGAGCTCCAGAGTCCCTCTGTGGAGTTGGGAGAACCTTCCAGAAGGACAACCATCTCCGCAGCACTCCACCAATCAGGCCTTTATGGTAGAGTGGCCAGATGGAAGCCACTCCTCAGTAAAAGGCACATGACAGCCCGCTTGTCCGTGTCTTTGTGTGTTTAAATGAGCCTGTGAATTCCCTCTCTGCAGTGTGTCTGCACAGTGTTATAGCAATCCTGTACATAAAAAGGCCATAAAACTCAATACCTCCACAGTTATCCCTTTGGTTCAGCTGACCCTATTAAGGCAGGGCCAGATGCTTATCACTGCATACTAACAGTCATTTAGCCTGTGCTGCCACTACACAGAGCCAGGGCCAGGCCTGGGGCTATTTGGGCAGCCAGGAAATCAATGAGGTTAGAGGGAGACACAGAGAGGTTATAGAGGAGCCTGTCAGAGCCTGTCTCAGAGCATCTCTCTCAGTCTCAGACACATACAGTACAGAAGCCAAGTGTTTTTAGCATGGCTGTGGCTCTGGGCCCTGGAGGCTCCATGGCTGGATGTGTAGTTCAGAGCAGGCCCAGGCGCCTGTGGCTCTGGGCCCTGGAGGCTCCATGGCTGGATGTGTAGTTCAGAGCAGGCCCAGGCGCCTGTGGCTCTGGGCCCTGAAGGCTCCATGGCTGGATGTGTAGTTCAGAGCAGGCCCAGGCGCCTGTGGCTCTGGGCCCTGGAGGCTCCATGGCTGGATGTGTAGTTCAGAGCAGGCCCAGGCGCCTGTGGCTCTGGAGGCTCCATGGCTGGATGTGTAGTTCAGAGCAGGGCCTGGAGTGTAATTGCGTTTCTCATCCCTAATCTCATCCCTTTTTAGCGCCCACTGTCATTCTGTTAGGCAATCTGTTAGAAGAAGTTCCTCTTTCTTACTGTTGTATTTTGTCTATGATCTCTTACATGACAGCTCATGGTTTCTCTTCATCACTCTCCCATGTTTAGACCTCTCTCTCCCTCCCTCCCTCCATGTCTCGCTCTTCCCTCTACAGACGCCAAGGCCTGCCCCGCCAAGGAGTTCCAGTGCCATAACAGGAAGTGTGTGGCTCCCATCTTTGTGTGCGATGGTGACATGTTCCATTTCCACCTGTGGCTCTCACGAGTTCCGCTGTAACGACTCAGAGTGCATCCCAGCCCTGTGGAGCTGCGATGGGGACCCAGACTGCGGGGATAAGTCTGACGAGTCTATGGAGCGCTGTAGTCACTGGACAGAGCCCCAGAAGCCCCGGTGCATGGCGGGGGAGTTCCAGTGTGGAAGTGGAGAGTGTCCACCTCAACTGGAAGTGTGACGGCGACGCCGACTGCAAGGACAAATCTGACGAGGCTGACTGCGGTAAGTCATCTACTGTATCTGGGCTTGGGTCACCTGAGGATGCACACAGGATGTGGCCGTACATATACAGTGCATTCGGAAAGTATTCAGACCCCTTGACTTTTTCCACATTTTGTTACATTTAAGCCTTATTCTAAAATTGATTCAATTGTTTTTTTCCACTCATCAATCTACACACAATACCCCATAATGACGAAGCAAAAATAGGTTTATAGAATCTTTTGCAAATGTATTAGAAATAAAAAACTGAAATATCACATTTACATAAGTATTCAGACCCTTTACTCAGTACTTTGTTGAAGCACCTTTGGCAGCGATTACAGCCTCGAGTCTTCTTGGGTATGATGCTACAAGCTTGGCACACCTGTATTTGGGGAGTTTCTCCCATTCTTCTCTACAAATCCTCTCAAGCTCTGGCAGGTTGGATGGGGAGCGTCGCTGCACAGCTATTTTCAGGTCTCTCCAGAGTTGTTCGATCAGGTTCAAGTCCAGACTCTGGCTGGGCCACTCAAAGACATTCAGAGACTTGTACCGAAGCCACTCCTGCGTTGTCTTGGCTGTGTGCTTAGGATCATTGTCCTGTTGGAAGGTGAACCTTCGCCCCAGTCTGAGGTCCTGAGCGCTCTGGAGCAGGTTTTCATCAAAGAGCTCTCTGTACTTCGCTCCGGTCATCTTTCCCTCGATCATGACTAGTCTCCCAGACCCTGCCACTCCCAGTCCATGCCACTGGTGCCAGGTTTCCTCCAGACGTGATGCTTGGCATTAAGGCCAAATAGTTCAATCTTGGTTTCATCAGACCAGACAATCTTGTTTTTCATGGTCTGAGTCCTTTAGGTGCCTTTTGGCAAACTCCAAGCGGGCTGTCGTACCTTTTACTGAGGAGTGGCTTCCGTCTGGCCACTCTACCATAAAGGCCTGATTGGTGGAGTGCTGCAGAGATGGTTGTCCTTCTGGAAGGTTCTCCCATCTCCACAGAGGAATGCTGGAGCTCTGTCAGAGTGACCATCGGGTTCTTGGTCACCTCCCTGACCAAGGCCCTTCTCCCCCGATTGCTCAGTTTGGCCGTGCGGCCAGCTCTAGGAAGAGTCTTGGTGGTTACAAACTTCTTCCATTTAAGAATGATGGAAGCCACTGTGTTCTTGGGGACCTTCAATGCTGCAGAATTGTTTTGGTACCCTTCCCCAGATCTGTGCCTCGACACAATCCTGTCTCGGAGCTCTACGGAAAATTCCTTCGACCTCTTGGCTTGGATTTTGCTCTGACATGCACTGTCAACTGTGGGACCTTATATAGACAGGTGTGTGCCTTTCCAAATAATTTCCAATCAATTGAATTTACCACAGGTGGACTCCAATCAAGTTGTAGAAACATATCAAGGATGATCTGTATTCACTTTGTCATTATGGGGTATTGTGTGTAGATTGATGAGGGGGAAAAATAATTGTATCCATTTTTAGAATAAGGCTGTAACGTAACAAAATGTGGAAAAAGTGAAGGGCTCTGAATAGTTTCCGAATGCGCTGTATATGTATATAGTCTATATGGACAGGAAGTGGAGTTTTCTGTGTGTGTAGGGTTGTAGTAAGCTTAGAATGACTTAACAGCTTAAAATCACTATACATATCTATGTACAATTAATATATGTGGATGGATTTGTTTGTGTACAGGCATTGGTGTGTGTTCTAGTGTCTTTGTCTGTATGTGTGTGCCTGCGTGTCTGTATGAATGATACAGTATGCTATCAAAGCCCCCCTGAGACATCTGTTTTGGCGCCCGTTAATAAGAAGCTCCACGGCAATCAGTGGGGTTGGTTGCCATGCAACAGTGTGATGATTGGAACAGTGGAGAGCCCTTGAGAGGGAGCGAGGGTCCTCACAGCCATGCCCTCTCTCCCTGAGTAACACACTATTCTCAACCCCAGAGACCACTCAGTAATGACAAACACTGATCACAAAGACAGGGAGGAAGTCAGAGTAGATTCATGCAGGGGTTTCAGACGTATTGTTAAAATATGATTAAACCTACCTACCATTATGATAAAAAACTATATGATTAAAATCTAATATCCTACCTTATTGTGGGTACTTTATATTAACTGTAGAGACCATACTAATGTTAAGCCGATGTACAAGTCATACCAGTGCTGTGGTGTCATGTGTAGTGGTATGTGATGACATGATCATTCCTTTAAAAAATTAAATAATTAATGAACAACTTTTATTGTGTGCTCTGAAATAAAACCCAGTCCACTGAGGCCCACAGGAGAGGTCACCATGCTGGTTTAGAGACAAAACATGTGGCTATGAGTCCAGAGACTGTTAGGAAAAGTAACCAAATGAACAATAACATAACCTTTAAGTCTATATATTAGATCTTGAAGTGCAAACAAACCACCCACAGCACAGACATTTTAGTAAGTTATTGTATCTTTGTGTCATGATTTAGTGTCTTCTGATGAGCAGGACCCTCACGTAGTATTCTGTGCATTTGTTTTGCTACAACCCAAAATGAACTGGAAATACATTACATTCCCCTGAACTAGGCACATGATCCTATAGGTGCATCTCAATTGTATTTACCTGATTCCTCACGTCCACCCTCATCGTCTTCCTCTCAAAGCACATTGGAGCAGAAGATCTGAAGATCCTCATATATATATATATATATATATATATATATATATATATATATATATATATATATATATATATATATATATATATATATATATATATATATATACACACATACAAATACATACATATACACACATATACATACAGTGAGGGAAAAAAGTATTTGATCCCCTGCTGATTTTGTACGTTTGCCCACTGACAAAGAAATGATCCGTCTATAATTTTAATGGTAGGTTTATTTGAACAGTGAGAGACAGATTAACAACAAAAATGGAAAGAAAAAAAAACAGAAAAACGCATGTCAAAAATGTTATAAATTGATTTGCATTTTAATGAGGGAAATAAGTATTTGACTCCTCTGCAAAACATGACTTAGTACTTGGTGGCAAAACGCTTGTTGGCAATCACAGAGGTCAGACGTTTCTTGTAGTTGGCCACCAGTTTTGCACACATCTCAGGAGGGATTTTGTCCCACTCCTCTTTGCAGATCTTCTCCAAGTCATTAAGGTTTCGAGGCTGACGTTTTGCAACTTGAACCTTTAGCTCCCTCCACAGATTTTCTATGGGATTAAGGTATGGAGACTGGCTAGGCCACTCCAGGACCGTAATGTGCTTCTTCTTGAGCCACTCCTTTGTTGCCTTGGCCGTGTGTTTTGGGTCATTGTCATGCTGGAATACCCATCCACGACCCATTTTCAATGCCCTGGCTGAGGGAAGGAGTGTCACGCCCTGGCTCTGGGGACTCTTATATGTTGAGCCAGGATGTGGATTTTCTATGTGTTATTTTCTATGTTTTGTTCTAGTTCGTGTATTTCTATGTTGGCCAGGGTGGTTCCCAATCAGAGGCAGCTGTAGCTTGTTGTCTCTGATTGGGGACCATACTTAGGCAGCCTGTTTGGCACTGTTTATTGTGGGATCTTGTTCCGGAAGGTTTGTGTTCAACCCAGGACTTCACGTATCGTTTGTTTTGTTGTTTTGGTTCGTGTTGTGTACTGAAAATAAAGAATGTACGCATATCACGCTGCGCCTTGGTCCGTCACTTCCTTGAATGATCGTGACAAGGAGGTTCTCACCCAAGATTTGACGGTACATGGCCCCGTCCATCGTCCCTTTGATGCGGTGAAGTTGTCCTGTCCCCTTAGCAGAAAAACACCCCCAAAGCATAATGTTTCCACCTCCATGTTTGACGGTGGGGATGGTGTTCTTGGGGTCATAGGCAGCATTCCTCCTCCTCCAAACACGGCGAATTGAGTTGATGCCAAAGAGCTCCATTTTGGTCTCATCTGACCACAACACTTTCACCCAGTTCTCCTCTGAATCGTTCAGATGTTCATTGGCAAACTTCAGACGGGCATGTATATGTGCTTTCTTGAGCAGGGGGACCTTGCGGGCGCTGCAGGATTTCAGTCCTTCACGGCGTAGTGTGTTACCAATTGTTTTCTTGGTGACTATGGTCCCAGCTGCCTTGAGATCATTGACAAGATCCTCCCGTGTAGTTCTGGGCTGATTCCTCACCGTTCTCATGATCATTGCAACTCCACGAGGTGAGATCTTGCATGGAGCCCCCGGGCCGAGGGAGATTGACAGTTCTTTTATGTTTCTTCCATTTGCGAATAATCACACCAACTGTTGTCACCTTCTCACCAAGCTGCTTGGCAATGGTCTTGTAGCCCATTCCAGCCTTGTGTATGTCTACAATCTTGTCCCTGACATCCCTGGAGAGCTCTTTGGTCTTGGCCATGGTGGAGAGTTTGGAATCTGATTGATTGCTTCTGTGGACAGGTGTCTTTTATTCAGGTAACAAACTGAGATTAGGAGCACTCCCTTTAAGAGTGTGCTCCTAATTTCAGCTCGTTACCTGTATAAAATACACCTGGAAGCCAGAAATCTTTCTGATTGAGAGGGGGTCAAATACTTATTTCCCTCTTTAAAATGCAAATCAATTTATAACATTTTTGACATGCGTTTTTCTGGATTTTTTTGTTGTTATTCTGTCTCTCACTGTTCAAATAAACCTACCAATAAAATTATAGACTGATCATTTCTTTGTCAGTGGGCAAACGTACAAAATCAGCAGGGGATCAAATACTTTTTTCCCTCACAGGGGGTACCGGTACCGAGTCAATGTGCGGGAGTACAGGTTAGTCAAGGTAATTTGTAAATGTACAGTTGAAGTCGGAAGTTTACAAACACCTTAGCCAAATACATTTAAACTCAGCTTTTCACAATTCCTGACATTTAATCCTAGTAAAAATGCCCTGTCTTAGGTCAGTTAGGATCACCACTTTATTTTAAGAATGTGAAATGTCAGAATAATAGTAGAGAGAATGATTTCTTTCAGCTTTTATTTCTTTCATCACATTCCCAGTGGGTCAGAAGTTTGCATACACTCAATTAGTATTTGGTAGCATTGCCTTTAAATTGTTTAACTTGGGTCAAACATTTCGGGTAGCCTTCCACAAGCTTCCCACAATAAGTTGGGTGAATTTTGGCCCATTCCTCCTTACAGAGCTGGTGTAACTGAGTCAGGTTTGTAGGCCTCCTTGCTCGCACACGCTTTTTCAGTTCTGCCCACAAATGTTCTAGAACTACACGGGAGGATCTTGTCAATGACCTCAAGGCAGCTGGGACCATAGAAAACAATTGGTAACACACTACGCCGTGAAGGACTGAAATCCTGCAGCGCCCGCAAGGTCCCCCTGCTCAAGAAAGCACATATACATGCCCGTCTGAAGTTTGCCAATGAACATCTGAATGATTCAGAGGAGAAATGGGTGAAAGTGTTGTGGATGAGACCAAAATGGAGCTCTTTGGCATCAACTCAACTCGCCATGTTTGGAGGAGGAGGAATGCTGCCTATGACCCCAAGAACACCATCCCCACCGTCAAACATGGAGGTGGAAACATTATGCTTTCGGGGTGTTTTTCTGCTAAGGGGACATGACAACTTCACTGCATCAAAGGGACGATGGACGGGGCCATGTACCGTCAAATCTTGGGTGAGAACCTCCTTCCCTCAGCCAGGGCATTGAAAATGGGTCGTGGATGGGTATTCCAGCATGACAATGACCCAAAACACACGGCCAAGGCAACAAAGGAGTGGCTCAAGAAGAAGCACATTAAGGTCCTGGAGTGGCCTAGCCAGTCTCCAGACCGTAATCCCATAGAAAATCTGTGGAGGGAGCTGAAGGTTCGAGTTTCCAAACGTCACCCTCGAAACCTTAATGACTTGGAGAAGATCTGCAAAGAGGAGTGGAACAAAATCCCTCCTGAGATGTGTGCAAACCTGGTGGCCAACTACAAGAAACGTCTGACCTCTGTGATTGCCAACAAGGGTTATGCCACCAAGTACTAAGTCATGTTTTGCAGAGGGGTCAAATACTTATTTCCCTCATGTTAGAATAGCGTTAGTTCAAATCTGGTATTGGAATAAGAGAAAACATGATCAAGAGGTATTCAATTCAAGCTAAATTTATTATATGCAAATGTATATATGATATGTATGAAAGTTTGTATACGGGCTCACTGAAAAACCACGCAGGGCCGTCAGAGAACTGGTCCATTGTTATAAGTTCTTCTTTAAATACTCTGACAGAGATAGTTCCCGCTTCCTGCTGGCCTATCAGAGTAGAGACTGAGCGTGGTTTAGACTTACTCAGCCTATTGTTGGCGCACAGGCTGGTCCCAGCCCCTTCACTGTTGCCAGGTGTAAGTTGTTTTGCAACTTGTCCAGAGAGTCAGCACTTTTGCAGTACACATGTCCTTGAGCGGTCTAACAAAGAGGCAGTGTTTGTGTATGTGAGAATCACAAGCCTTATCTCCCCCTACTCCCTAACAGCTCCTCACATGAATCACAGCTTGTTATGTTGACCAATCTATATCAGTACAGCACAAACCTATTATGTTTAATCATTAATGTATTCTTTCTAAGCTAGGCATCACATCTAGTTATAAGAAAATAGATCCCCACACTCATTAAAATGCAAATCAATTCATAACATTTTTGACATGGATTTATTTTTTTGTTATTCTGTCTCTCACTGTTCAAATAAACCTACCATTAAAATTATAGACTGGTCATTTCTTTGTCAGTGGGCAAACGTACAAAATCAGCAGGGGATCAAATCCTTTTTTCCCTCACTGTATAGTCTCATTATTGTATGTTTTACTTTAGTTTATTTAGTAAATATTTTCTTAACTATTTTCTTAAAGCTTTATTGTTGGTTAAGGGCTTGTAAGTAAGCATTTCACTGTAAGGTCTACACCTGTTGTATTTGGTGCAGGTGACAAATACAATGTGATTTTAAGTCGTATTTTGGGGTATCTGTACTTTACTTTTTATATTTTTGCCAACTTTTACTTCACTACATTCCTAAATAAAATTATGTACTTTTTATGCCATACATTTTCCCTGATACCCAAAAGTACTAGTTACATTTTGAATGTTTAACAGGACAGGAAAATGGTCCAATTAACGCATTTATCAAGAGAACATCCCTGGTAATCCCTACTGCCTCTGATCTGGCATACTCACTAAACACACATGCTTCGTTTTAAATGATGTCTGAGTGTTGGAGTGTGCCCCTGGCTAAAAAAAAAGGGTGCAGCCTGGTTTGCTATATGTAAGGTATTTGAAATGATTCATACTTTTACTATTGATACTTAAGTATATTTTAGCAATTACATTCACTTTTGATACTTAAGTGTATCTACAACCAAATACTTCGACTTTTACTCAAGTAGTATATTACTGGGTGACTTTCACTTTTACTTGAGTCATTTTCTATTATGGTATCTTTACTTTTTTACTCAAGTATCCCGTCCCCTTCCTCATAAAACACTTGAGCAAATCATTGATTATCCGTCTGTCAAGTAGACTACAACCGTGTGCGTGTGAAGGTTCCACATCACGGAATTTACGAGGTGATATTTTCGTCCAACACAGCCTTCTTCTTCCCATAATATGTTCTATATGGATAGTCTTACAATACGATTTTAATCATCCTTACCCTGATAAATGGGTTAGTCCTCCCTCCGAACGTGATTGTACTTCCCAAATTATTATTAAGATTACTACACCTACAACTAAACGTTCTTCACGCCGCGCGTCCCACAAATTAACCAATGACTGAATGACAGATTTGAATTAGGGAAGAAAAAAAGGGTTAAAAAAAAGGTGAGAGGAAGCCCATTGACCGGCAGTGGGAGAAAATAGAACGAGATGGATTTTGAACGATATTCTGCAAATTGTCTAATCTATGAAACTTTTGATCTCAATACAGTTTTCTGTTCCCAAAATTAGAATCGGTTATGAACAGAGTGGACTAAGTTTATTTGACTTTACCCTTTGCCAAACTGGTGTTGTTTAGAAGGAGCGCAAAGGCGAATTGAGTTACTGTACACGCGCACTTCAGAGTAGGCGTTCCCTAACGGAAATATGCAAATTATTTTAGAACGCGCCAATAGGATCTCGCTATCTCGTGCTTAGCTCTGCCCACCTCCTTGCTTGTTCTGCCCACTATGACTAATTTGTTTCAATTTGAAACCACGGGCTATTATCTATCTTGGTTAATTTTAAAAGATCTTTGGTGGCATTGCTTCTCGTCACAGATTATACATTACATTGACCAGATACTCCAGTGGCCGCTCTAACAATACAAATAAATGTCTTCAAAAATGTAAGGCATTGTGGAGGAGGAAAGATCAGGTGGGGCCATTCTAGCCAATGAGAGGACAGAAACGCGTGTGAACAGGCAGAACGGTTTCCACTGGTTCCCACCAGCACAGTCACCCCCAAAAATAATGAAAACTAAAATTAGCTTTTTGGTCTTAAATTAAGGTTAGGCATAAGGTTAGCAGTGTGGTTAAGTTTAGGTTTAAAATCACATTTTATGAAGATAAATTGTAGAAATAGGCGGGGCTTATGACTTTGTGGCTGTGGTAACTAGGGACAACCAGACTGATTTTGGGCCCAGTCAGAGGAAGAGGGAGGCCCAAATCTGTCTCCCTCCAGCACGTGGCGTATTTTCATTGTTTTGCCCACCAAGCAAGGAGTTTTTGTATGGAGGTCAATGAGTGTGTCGAATTTGGTCCCCCCAAAAATGTAATGGCTTATTTGCATGAGGTTTATGTGATATAATATAAGTTTCGCAATGCTTAAATTGAAACGAATGTAAGTAGGACTCCTGGCAATGCTCTTATCCAGAGCGACTTACAGTTAGTGAGTGCATACATTATTATTATTTTTCATACTGCCCCCCCCTTGGCTTGTTGATGCCAAGGGAAGCCAGGCATCCCCACAAAATTTTACAAAAAATAAAATAAACATACAGTGAATTCAGGAAGTATTCAGACCCCTTGAATTTGTTCAACATTTTGTTACAGCCTTATTCTAAAATGGATTTAAAAAATGTTTTACCTCAATCTACGCACAATACCCCATAATGACGGCGAAAACAGGTTAGACATTTTTGCAAATGTTTAATCTTTTTACAAAAAATACCTTATATAAGTATTCAGACCCTGTGCTATGAGGCTTTGTTTTGGGGCTGTCGCTGGGCAACACGGACTTTCAACTCCCTCCAAAGATTTTCTATGGGGTTGAGATCTGGAGACTGGCTAGGCCACTCCAGGACATTGAAATGCTTCTTAAGAAGCCACTCCTTCGTTGCCCGGGCGGTGTGTTTGGGATCATTGTCATGCTGAAAGACCCAGCCACGTTTCATCTTCAATGCCCTTGCTGATGGAAGGAGGTTTTCACTCAAAATATCACGATACATGGCCCCATTCATTCTTTCCTTTACACGGATCAGTCGTCCTGGTCCCTTTGCAGAAAAACAGCCCCAAAGCATGATGTTTCCACCCCCATGCTTCACAGTAGGTATGGTGTTCTTTGGATGCAACTCAGCATTCTTTGTCCTCCAAACACGACGAGTTGAGTTTTTACCAAAAAGTTATATTTGTTTCATCTGACCATATGACATTCTCCCAATCCTCTTCTGGATCATCCAAATGCACTCTAGCAAACTTCAGACGGGCCTGGACATGTACTGGCTTAAGCAGGGGGACACGTCTGGCACTGCAGGATTTGAGTCCCTGGCGGCGTAGTGTGTTACTGATGGTAGGCTTTGTTACTTTGGTCCCAGCTCTCTGCAGGTCATTCACTAGGTCCCCCCGTGTGGTTCTGGGATTTTTGCTCACCATTCTTGTGATCATTTTGACCCCACAGGGTGAGATCTTGCGTGGAGCCCCAGATCGAGGGAGATTATCAGTGGTCTTGTATGTCTTCCATTTCCTAATAATTGCTCCCACAGTTGATTTTGTTGTGTCGAGTAAACGTTGCTAATTATGCTGTGAAACCAAGGAGTCCACTTATACTGCTCCCCCTAAAACTGAATAAACATCCTCTCAGGTTCCACTTTGAAAACATTAGCAAAGTCATAATCCCTCAGACACTACAATTTCTTCAAACCAAGCTGCTTACCTATTGCAGATTCAGTCATCCCAGCCTGGTGCAGGTCTACAATTTTGTTTCTGGTGTCCTTTGACAGCTCTTTGGTCTTGGCCATAGTGGAGTTTGGAGTGTGACTGTGAGGTTGTGGACAGGTGTCTTTTATACTGATAACAAGTTCAAACAGGTGCCATTAATACAGGTAACGAGTGGAGGACAGAGGAGCCTCTTAAAGAAGAAGTTACAGGTCTGTGAGAGCCAGAAATCTTGCTTGTTTGTAGGTGACCAAATACTTATTTTCCACCATAATTTGCAAATAAATTCATTGAAAATCCTACAATGTGATTTTCTGGATATTTTTTTCTCAATTTGTCTGTCATAGTTGACGTGTACCTATGATGAAAATTACAGGCCTCTCTCATCTTTTTAAGTGGGAGAACTTGCACAATTGGTGGCTGACTAAATACTTTTTTTCCCCACTGTAAGGTCCCACAGTTGACAGTGCATGTCAGAGCAAAAACCAAGCCATGAGGTCGAAGGAATTGTCCGTAGAGTGCCGAGACAGGATTGTGTCGAGGCACAGATCTGGGGAAGGGTACCAAAACATTTCTGCAGCATTGAAGGTCCCCAAGAACACTGGCCTCCATCATTCTTAAAATGGATGAAGTTTGAAACCACCAAAACTCTTCCTAGAGCTGGCCGCCCGGCCAAACTGAGCAATCGGGGAGAAGGGCCTTGGTCAGGGAGTACTCCAGAGTTCCTCTGTGGAGATGGGAGAACCTTCCAGAAGGTCAACCATCTGTGCAGCACTCCACCAATCAGGCCTTTATGGTAGAGTGGCCAGACGGAAGCCACTCCTCAGTAAAAGGCACATGACAGCCTGCTTGGAGTTTGCCAAAAGGCACCTAAAGGACTCTCAGACCATGAGAAAAAGATTCCCATGGTCTGATGAAACCAAGATTGAACTCTTTGGCCTGAATGCCAAGTGTCACATCTGGAGGAACCCAGGCACCGCTCATCACCTAGCCAATACCATCCCTACGGTGAAGCGTGGTGGTGGCAGCATCATGCTGTGGGGATGTTTTTCAGCAGCAGGAACTGGGAGACTAGTCAGGATCGAGGGAAAGATGACCGGAGCAAAGTACAGAGAGATCCTTGATGAAAACCTGCTCCAGAGCACTCAGGACCTCAGACTGGGGCAAAGGTTCACCTTCCAACAGGACAACGACCCTAAGCACACAGCCAAGACAACGCAGGAGTGGCTTAGGGACAAGTCTTTGAATGTCCTTGAGTGGTCCAGCCAGAGCCCAGACTTGAACCCGATTGAACATCTCTGGAGACCTGAAAATAGCTGTGCAGCGACGCTCCCCATCCAACCTGACAGAGCTTGAGAGGATCTGCAGAGAAGAATGGGAGAAACTCCCGAAATACAGGCGTGCCAAGCTTGTAGCGTCATACCCAAGAAGACTCGAGGCTGTAATCGCTGCCAGAAGTGCTTCAAAGTACTGAGTAAAGGGTATGAATACTTAGGTAAGTGATGTTTATTTTTATTTTTTATAAATGTGCAAAACTTTCTAAACCTGGTTTTGCTTTGTCATCATGGGGTATTGTGTGTAGATTGATGAGAATAAAAAAAACAATTTCATCTATTTTAGAATAAGGCTGTAACATAACAAAATGTGGAAAAAGTCAAGGGGTCTGAATACTTTGCGAATGCACTGTAAAATAATGTATCTTTCGTCTCTCGGTTTCATAATTTTCCTTCAATTCGCAAGAGGCTGAATGTTTCTCACCAGAGAAAGCATCAGAGCGAGCGAAACAACGCCCCTCTTCCTCTGTATGTGTAGGCCATCTATCTGATTCTGTCTGGTCAAAAAGAGTATGACATTGTTGCCGCCCATAGCATTAAATTCAAGAGAAGCCAGCGAGCATTTGGCCTCCCTTGAGGCTGAGTTAGCTCAAAACAAAGTGTAAAGGGAAGCCAGTTTGGATTTGACACTTCACTCGCATCACATCGAGAGCAATACGTTGACAGAAACAACTTGAATTGTTGCATCTCGTTGTGTTGTTTTGTTGTCCTCGTTGCCCATGAAAGGAAGTTAGGCTAGCGAGCAAGCATTTTAGCCAGGTAGCCTAGGACAACAAAAAATAAAAGCGTGTACTGTATGACAGAGTGATAGACCGTATCGTCAACATGAAAGAGGATGGCATTGGCATTTTTCTACAAGTAGGGTGAGTCAACATGTTTTTTCTACTTGAATGAACACAGAAATCAGAACCATGGACACCCACATCATATTTAGCTTATGTTGATTGGACAATTGTTTTTGGTATCTTTTAGTTGTCACTGTATTAGACTAAGCATAGGTGATTTGATGTAGAAATATTGAAGTTGAAATGGTGCTGGAAGAGTGGTGGCAGCTCCTGTTTTCTTTTGCGACTTGCGGTAACTCTGTGGTTCTAAATCAATAGTTGTTTAGTGGTCTGAAAATGTCGGAAACCTTAACTTGCTTGACCATGCTGTAGGTCATGTAACTGTTTGTTACATGCTATATGCTTTGTGGACTTCACCGGACAGAGGTTGCGCTCCGGTTTTGTGATGAAACAAAGGTGTGGTTGAATTTATTCTGCAAATGTGTCTTCTTATTGTCTCGGCCTTAGGCCTATATATCACGGTCGCAAGGTATATCAACTAACAGGTTACAGAGCAAACAACGCAATTATCACAACACATGTAATATGGCTTTTTTTCTGGCTTGGCTTCCCCAGTGATGTTACCCACGCACCGCTACTGATATCGGAATGGTAATGCATATTCATTACATGAGGCTAGTAGCATAGCATCTCTCTCCATTGAATACAGGCGGTTGACGTCAACAACCCTCATAAAATTTTTAAAAAATCTATTACAATAAAGAGATGTATCCACCAATCCAAAGAAAGGATAGGCAGGAGCTAGACAGACATCTGTTCTGCTTTGTGGACGACCCCCCCCATTGTTAGGGCGGAGAGACAAGTATCTTGTCAGTATATCCATAATCTTTGGCCCAGTTATCCCTCTCGCGTCGCCCCTCTCTGATCTCATTTTGTATTTCAGGTGACATGCTTGAATTTGTTTATAGATGACCATGGAAATCTTTCCCTGACTGGGAAACCCATATTCCATTGAAATCCCCCATCACAAAGAAAATACCAGTGCATCCATTGGACATTAAAATAATGATTTAGTAAAATACTTAAAGTAAACAAAAACTACATAAAACTATTCATGATGTTTAAAACATTTCCTTAACTTTAAACAAATGTATCTTAACTAAAAAGAAAGCATTATGACAAAGAGTGGTGGCACATATTTTGCTAGTTTTTTTTCTCATTTTGGATTAAATAATAAACTTTAAAGTCATAAAATGCAATGATACACGAAAAAAGAAAGTGCACACATGAAATATGTATACAGATTTGACACATTGTACGTAGTAAGTTCCACTTTGTTAAACCCACTGATTGCGTAACAGGCTGCCTGTAAACGAATAAGACACTGGAATGATGTACCGAGTTCGTAGTAACACTTTAGCTTTCCTTCCGCTGGCTATGGGGAACACTGACTTTCTGAAGACACTGACTCTCAGTATTTACACATGAATAAATTAAGGTTGTGATTCTTCAATTTCTCTTCATCTTCAAAGTTCAAGCTTGCGGAGACTCATTCTGCTGAAGGAATCTCTGTGGGGGGAAAAAGCACAGTGTAAAGTTAGTGAAATATGGGGAAGCCATACCGGATTGGACATGGATATAACCTTCCACCCTGTAGAGACCCAGTGCAGACAGTTTTACAGAGAAGGTTCCAATCAGAGAATACCAAACTACCTGGTCAAGCTGTCCGTTTGCTGCATGTAACAGAAGCACAAGCAAAATATCATATTTATGTGGGGGGGGGGGGGGGGGGGATGCATGAACAGTCAGAGCGAACACGTGCAATATCAGATATATGTCCAAATGCATATCATAAAAACACTCAAATGAAAGAGTATGTTCCTGCTTGTCTACACGTGCACGTGAACATGCGCACACACCTGTGAGAGTTGACCTGCAGCACAGGTTTATAAAGCTGGGGTATCTTTCTGCAGATGAGTGGTTGTAGCGCCTCCTTCAGGCGATGGTAGTTCCTCTCCAACTCCCTCTGGTACTCCTTCTGGTCTGGACCAATCAGACTCTTGTTTTTACGCAGGGCATCTTCACACCTGGGGATGGAGGATAGGAGAGGCGTGAGCACTGCACTTCAACATGCCTTACACATAAGTCCGAAGGAACTTGGCAGAAGCAATTTTGCATGCATTCTTTTATTTGACATTCATTCATGCCCAGGAAATTGGGCATCCATAATCTTACTTTAAAAACTCCAACTAACTGTAAAATAACAGTGTCATTTACCTCTTGGTGAAGTCTTTGAAGCAGAGGCGTAGTTTGTTGTGGTGTCTGTAGAGTTTAGGATCACTGGGGATCTCTGACAGGAACACCTGTGCCACCTCCAGAGGTCCCTGGTTGACGGTAGTCCCAACTGACCCCTGCAGCACCATCTGCAGCATCTTGGCATCAGACGGGTCCTGGTGGGTAGCGAAGGCCAGCTCTTGGGTCTTCTTCTGCATATCCTCTATGGCCACCTCGATGGGCATGGAGATGATCTAACAGGACCAGAGAGAGAACATCAGACAATTAGAAACACTGATTATATAGAACGTATAGAAACAAAGAAGTGTGTGCTGTGTGTCTTATGAATGTGTGTCTGTATATGTTGATTTCTCTAAAAGAGAGTAGTTTGACCTGTGGATGATCCCTCTAGGAGTTAGGTTGTAGAGGTCATGTACTAGTGATGTGTTGCCTGTGGTGCTGCATGCCAGTCAGATGAAACCCTAGGGCCTCACCTCCTCTTTGTGGATGATGTTGATACGGGTCTTAATGTAGGGAAAGGCGTGGGATGTGGTCAGGATGGTTTTGCGTTTGAACTGATCGTGCAGATCCCCGTGCGCCCGCCCGTCCAGTGTGAACGGCGTGCAGTAGACAAACCGCCGCAGGTTGTAGTTCTTGTCAAAGTACGTGATGCGGTCCTTCATCTCGTATGTGTCGAAGTACGGCTCCACGTACGTGATTTGGACATAAGCCTGGACACACAGCAGTGACGCCTGGTTAACATGATGCTTTACCAACACTAACTAAAATACACATAACCAATTAATAACCAATAACCTTCTAATAACCAAAAAGGCTATTTATTTGATCATGCTTTGATTCAATTTGTATTCAATTAAGTGATTATTTGGAATCATATCTTTATCCACAAACCCTCTCCCCAACCCCATCCAAACACACAAACACACACCTTATTTGGGTCCTGTTTGCACTTGTCCACGGGATTGGAGTCCTTAATGACTTCCACCTGGTCTTCTCCATAGCGCTCGCCATAAAACCCCTAAGAGAACAAACACACAGAACACAAAGTCAACACAGCACAGGACACACGCAGAGCATCACCATTTCACAAAGAAGAGACCATTCCTAAAGACACACTCCTCCAAACTGCCATTTACCTCGAGTCGGTGTGAGATCTCAGCTAGCTTGGTGATGGCAGGCTCTTTGTATACAAACTCCTGCTCATCCAAGTCCCCGAATTTAGAGCCGTACAATCCGACTCTGAAGTAAGTACCAAACATTCTCTTCCCATCCTGTGAGACAGAAAACATGTTTTACTCTGTGCAGATGTAATACGAGCGCATACATAGTATATGGCCGAAACATGTTGCTTTTACACAGAATGTCATCGGAACTGTAAGGATGAAACACGGTAGTAACTCTGTGGTGACAGAGTCTGATTATGTCAGAGCCAGACTATTGATACATTAGTTGGAATCCATCCAACTCAGGGAAACCAGAGTTCAAGTTCAACCATAGAGGTTAAGTTCTCTCATCATCAGCAAACACTTCAATTGCAACACCAAATATAAAACAAACATACAAACTTCAGCATAATAGATACTGATATACATGTTTGAATTGATCAACAACCTTCAGAGGTACTATTTATAACCTTGTTGACCAGTGATGTTATTGCTGATCAGATTGGAGTATGTGCAATGACCCAGAAACTGTGTGTGTGTATGTGTATGTACACGTGTGTAAAGAGTGTCACAATCTAAGGTCCCCATGGCCCAGAGCCCATCTGATGCCCTCAGAAAAGCTCCTGGGTAATCCTGATTCTGCACTAGAATAACTAACCCATGATGCTTCAGGATGGAACCAGGTGTTTCACCAAAGAGTAAAGAGACTTTGTTGAGAAGTGGTTTATAATATGGAGACAGCATAGACAGAGATTGGTGATCAAAATGGGCATTCAAGAGGTAGAACCAGAACAGAAGCTCAGGTTGTAAACATGAAGTACATCCATATCATCCACGTGAGAGAGACATAGAATAGCAGAGGCAGGTTGAGCTCAATGCCTTGAGGAGGCTTACAGAGAGATGGAAGGGGAGTGAGAGGCCATTGAGAGCAGCTAAGGCAGAAGCCTAACTGAATGACACCATATAGAAGGCCAGGGATGGTGATGGTGGACAGAGAAATCCACAAAGCGCGAGCGAAAAAGGAAGGAACAGGAGTCACGTGTCTAGCAGACAGAGCTCTGCCGTTCAGGATCAGGAAGGAGTACAGCCGTGGGAAGGAAATAGGTGTGTGTGTTGTGTGTGTGTGTTGTGCGTGTTGTGTGTGTGTGTGCGTGTTGTGTGTGTGTGTGCGTGTTGTGTGTGTGTTGTGTGTGTGGTGTGTGTGTGTGTGTGTGTGCGGCAGGTGTGTGAAGAGGAGGGGGAGGTTGGAGGATATACGTGGCATCAAGTGTACAGAAACCTGCCAGGACTGAGCCAAACCAGGTCAACTCAAGGCTGAAGGGTTCAGGCTCCCAATACTGCTCTTATATGGTGTATTGCACAATTATTTACACAGCCTTACAGTAGCACAACATACTGTATAGGTATACAGTGAAATACAATGTATATATTTTTTTGTGATCAGTTGCGCTGCCATTTGGCTCAGCCCTTGTCAGTGCATTGTTCATTGTATTACGTTCCCCTTTCAAATGTAACAGAAATTAAAAGTAACCCTCAGACTAGGAACTTACCACAACACACAATAAGTAAAGTGGGAAGGAAGGGTCGGCATGGCAAACGGGGAAATCAAAAGGAGAAAACAGAATACATTTTAAATCAGGATTCAGGTACTTCACTAGAGAAACTAACAGAAACAACAACATAAACCAAGACAAAAAGAATTGACAGCAACCACCAATGGAAAAACATATCATTCCTTTTGACTTTGAGAAAGAACACAAACTCAACGTGGAGGATCCAAAACATGCAAGGAAAAGAGAGTGAAGCAAAAGGAAGTGAAGAGAGAGAAAGGCAGGCGTAGTGAAGTGGTGAGTTCCACAGCCCCTAGAAACACACTATTCAGGGGGCTGTACTCCCAGTGCTTTAGTTTCCTCTGTGAAGAATAGGGAGGAGTGCTCTATCCTTATCATGCAACAGACCAGGTTAATACCAGTTAACAGAAGACCAGCCGTATGAACGAGAGAACTCAGGGGTCGATTTAGTTTGTCTTTTTCAAATAAAAAGGGAGAAAAATTAACTCATCAAAATCAAGGGTCGGACAAATTAAACAATCCAGATTACTTTGACTTGCACCCTCTTGAAGAAATGTTCTATCTCTTCAATAAATGTGGATCCAGTTGGAACTGCATACGGCAAATGCAAGTTTAGAAAAATAGTTTGTTATTTTGTGGTTCATTTGTTTGTGTGAGTGTGTTTTTAGAGAACAACCTGGGGAGTGTATCCTTTGCACTAAAATCGAACCCTGTGGCTGGAGATGAGATGAGTTGTGACAACAGGCGAGCGAGCAGATGACCAGTTTGTCGTTGATGAGAGAGATGGTCTGACAAGGCAGGGGTGCAGACAGGTGAAGCATTCATTCACCAACACTTGTCATTAGTGTCACACTGGGGCTCCCATGCATGGCCTGCCAAAACAGTCGCATTAAAAAAACAATCTCCTCTTCCACAGAAAGAGAGAAAGAGGAGAATGAGGAGAGAAGTGTGGGGGGTTGCTGCCCGTAACATGGCATCAGCAGTCCCACAGTTGGTTGAATGGACGGAGGGACAGATGGACAGCATCCAGTCCAGGCAGGTAGATGTTAATGGATGGTACAGTATAAAGTAACAGTGCAGCCGAGAGCAATAACGGCTCAGGACTAGCAAATAATACATATGAAGTAGACAGAAAGTAAATGAGCGGGCCAAGCAGGAACCATGACTAAGCGACCGACCTACCTCCCAGCCAGTGCTCTGTGGTGACAAAGAGAACACAGGACAATATGAAAACACATGTTTAGTCACGTTGGTACAGTGCGGCCCCCCTCTAGGACAGGCCATGCTGTACTGCTATAGTCACCCCATGCAGACTGTATTTAAATGAATAGCCACTTTAAAGCTATCCATAGGACAGGGTAGGCAGGTCCTCTTTCTGAATTCCCAGGGGGAAATAAAAGTTCCATTGGGGAAAAACAGCAAATCATTGTTTTCATGCAAAGCAGTTCAGGTCATTGGTAATTGTGTGTTTATGTGTGCATATGAACAAATTGAGCAGTGTGTGGGTTTAAATGACTGTATCTGAAGTGTGGCGTGAATTCATGTTTGTCTGTGGGTCTATGAGACCTCTATAAAACGGTGCAGTGATTCTTTGTGATAATAAACAATGTGTGTGAGAGTACGAATGTGTGTGAGTGGGTTTTGTGACCGTGCGTCTGTCTGGAAGTGTACGTATTTGGCATGTTAGTTTCAGCATGCCACCCACAGACAATGGGTCCTTGTACTGGTGGGTCCTTGAGCTTAACACACACGGTACAGGAGTCACAGTACATGACAAAGTCCTGTTTCTATGTCTGAAACACACGGTCCCAGAATCCCAGATAGACAGGCAGTCCTACACAACCTCCACATTGACGTAACAGTGTCTGCTGGGCACGTAACAGTCCTGTCTGTTCTCTATACCTACAGTATATACAGGAGATGGAAAAAGCATGTGGATTTACCTGGTGCACGATTTTGCCAAAGGCTTCCTGTAGTTTACCATGTATGGTGGCCAGCTTCTTGGCGTCCCGGCTGGCCTCGTGGATGGGGATCAGGACCTTGTACACCTCGTTCACCGCCTCGTACATACCAGCCTGGGAGGGGGGGGGGGGAGGGGGGGGGGGGGGTTTAGTATTATGCACACTGCACAGCTTTAGAGTTAAATACTGGGATTGGTGGAGTCTGGAGGTTAAATACTTGACTGGGAGTGAAAGAAACGTGTGAATTTGTCAGCAGGTTTGTAATGTGATCCAAATGTAGGCTTGATAATCTGCTCATCCTGAATCATCCATATGCAGCTACTCACCATGGAGAAGGAGGAAGCAGCCTGATCCAGCAGCCCCACCAGACCAGCCTCAGTGAAGTATTTCCCCGAGCAGATACCCTCTTCATCGGGAGACACCACGTCATCAGACACCGCTGACTCCTCCAGCACGTTGGAAGAGATGTTCTGATGCAGAGAGACAAGTTATTTAGACATGGACATAATACTGTAATGGGTTCATCATGGTATTCATTTTCTTTAGAACATGTTACTCTGTATATCAATTCATTAGTTGAGTCAGTTGTGATGGCACTAAGCTAGGACAAAACATGCAGTACTACGTCTCCCCAGGAGCAGGTTTGAGGATGACTGCCTGGTCCAAACAAAGTACCCACATCTACACAGTTCTAAAATAGACCTCTCCCATGGCCTCACCTGGAAGGTGACACAGCCGACCGGCAGGTACTTGCGGTCCTCCAGCATGCTGAGGTATTCTGCCACCAGAGCGGCGCTGTGCACCAGACACTGGGCTGCCTCCGCGTGATTGGTCCTCTCAGAGTGTTTACCCGCCATGTTCTGCAGCCACGTCAGACGCAGGTCTGGAGACGTCTGGTAACCCTTAGCGATCCTGGACAAAGACACAGCAACACACTCAAGGAAAGCTCACTGTGTGTGTGTGTGTGTGTGTGTGTGTGTGTGTGTGTCTTCCATACCTGTACATGAGGTCTATGAGCATCTCTGGGTCCTCCTGGTGCTCCTTCATCTTGACAGTATCAGACAGGATCATGTGCAGGTTGAACACCAGGTCCTGGACCTGAAATACAGATTAAGACATGAAGCGTGTTTAACAAGGTGTCATCATCTCACATGATTGGATAAGGTACTTCCTATCATATCATCCATTTTCTGGGAGGTCTGACACATTTTCATTGTGTTGTATATTGAACGAGTAGTACTTTAATATATTGGACAAGTAGTACTTTAATATATTGAACAAGTAGTACTTTAATATATTGTACAAGTAGTTCTAATGTTTTGTACTACAATAACAAAAGGCTTAATGTCAGTAAGTCAGTGATCTATTGATCTCCAGTGTATCTCCGTGGCGTTACCTGATCAGGGAAGGTGGTCTCCCGGAGTTCCAGGTCTTCCTCTCCGTAGGTCAGGATGGTCTTCAGGGAACGTCGGAGGAACTCCTCGTTGAAGTTCTGAGACGTTCCAACCAGGGAGGACAGGGACATGGTCACCTGCATCTTGACACGCGCAAAATTCTACAGAAGGACCAGGGACAGTAGGAGTGAGAACATGGAACACCTAAAGGTACATTAACATGTCCTGAAAAGGAACCCATGTGGAGAATCAATAGTTGTATTGAAAATAGCAACGTAGCTGGCGGGTAGACAGTACTCTATGTATCCGTGTTTGCTATGTGTTGTCCTGATGTTGTACTCACGTTGCCGATCTCAAAGTTCTGCCTCATGAGCAGGTAGAGTGAAGCGGAGGCATGGGCCCTGATGGTGCCGATACTGCTGCTACAGTTCCTCAGTAGACGCAGACAGAGGTCAGCACACTGCTCTGTCTCCTCCTCAAACAGCAGCTCCGGGAACTACACATGTACGCACAGAGAAATGGATGATACAGGACAGACAAAGATATAAAAAACAGACATTACAATTACAGTATGCAGACATTGTACAAAATGATTTCACAAAATCCCATAAAATTGCAACCCCTCTAAGAATAACTACATGATCGTACACATATACTTATCTGACCTTTGAGACGAGAGCTCTCTGTGTAGCGAAGCAGTGTTGAAGGTAGACGGCACTCTGGTTACAGGCCATACTGTGGAGGAGCACCTTCAACACTCCACCCAGGATACTCTCCTTAGACTCCGTCACAGACACCGTCTATACAGACGGACAGCAGATACACATATTATAATACATCAATCAATCAATTGTCCCCAGAAGCTACATTTGTCTCAATTGTCCAACCTGAATGTTGTGTGTGTGTCTTTCTACCTGAACGATGATCTCCAGAGTGTCCAGAATAATCAGGTTGGCCTCGGTTGCCAGGTTACCATCAATAAGTGCTTCGTGCTCCAGCTCCGCTCTGGTCCTGTCACAGGAAACAGGAAGTGACAGATGGTCAGACACACTCCAAAATGGCCGCCAGCCAGCTCCGTATTCATGAGGTCCCCTTGAATGCCACAGCACTCATCATGCCAGTCAGTCACATTCAAGCCATTGCACACAGAAAGAAGGTCTTCCATGTGCAAAGTACTGTAGGGGACTTGGTATGGATAGATGGATGGATGGAGGGGTTGAGGAGTAGGATGGTGGTGGTGGGGGGGGGGTTATGATTATGTTGTTACAGTTGTTGTTGATGAGGAGTTACACACCTAACAACTAAAGGCTCCTGGATTTGGGTTTTGGTTCGACTCCCTGGGTTGCGTAGTAGGACACTGTCTCTAAACCTGCACAGTACACGGTACTCACACGGTTCACCACAGAGTCCACAAAACACGGTAGCTACACACTGCATGAAATGGCATAGCTAGCACACAGAGGAGAGCAGGGGACCAGGGACCCAAACGCACCTCCATCCCTTGCCCCACCGGGGGGAGAGAGATAGGCAGCAGAGGGGTAAGGGTAGAAGGGGGTTAGGGCCGGGGGGCACCGGGGGATGGAGAGGGGTAAGGCTGGAGGGTCCACACCAATAGAATTGGACTTTGACCACTTCTAGGTAGTGTTGTAGTATCTGCATCTTAGTTGACTAATGACGTCAGTGTTACAAACAGCGGTCGAACTGTTTCAGAAGAGACTTCATTCTAATAAGGGAAAGTACACATGCTGTACAATCGTCTACCTTTTTCTACTGTGTGAATTGTCACAGATACTAATCATCAAATCATTGAGAAGAGAACAACTTCACTAACCCTACCAGCTGCGTCAGAATCACATTGATTTCACCCATCTAACCCCAGAATAGGGAAGACAGACACACATCAGTCAGGACCCAAAGGAGAAGCACACTGGTTAAAAGCACAGCAGGCCAACTGCAGGCACCAGACAGACAAACACCCCAAGCACCATTACAGGAGAGGTCAGGGGTCAGGGTTCGGAGGTAATGGGTCAGGATTCGGGTCACTGAAGCAGCAGGAGGAACTCAAAGCACTGCAGCACACTGACTCCAGGTTGACACCATTCAATACAATACCTGAGTGATCTGTGGCTCCTACACAGAGACACAGCAGAGAACATATGGAGGAATGAGTTAACAGCACAGATAGAATCACACAGAGACCGAGGAAAAAGGCACAGGTGTCTGACAATCATCACCCAAATACAATAGGATAGGATCCATCAGCATGCATTGTTCTGTTGTAGGATCAGGACTCCAAAACATATGCTCTCTCAGTGTGGGCTTGTTCATTTCAATTAGATTCTCGTTTCTTTTAAGAAGCCCACTATAGGGCCTGAGTGGACTGTGAGATGGCGAGGTATGCATTATCTTGTGCAGAAACGATTATCATAGTGTATTGTGACGTCTTGCCTTTGATTACATGATGCTGGCCGATAGCAGCCTAAACACTCACACTTTTCTCAAACTCTCACACACACACACAGTAAAAAGGTAAGCATACTTGTCCATCCTCTCGCTGTTCTGGCGCCAGTGTGTCATGTCTTTCCTCCAGCGCAGGTTCTCCTGGCTGCCAAAGGCACTGCCTGATGGACTCCTCTCTACAGGAGAGGGAGGGAGGGAGGGAGGGAGGGAGGGAGGGAGGGAGGGAGGGAGGGAGGGAGGGAGGGAGGGAGGGAGGGAGGGAGGGAGGGAAAGGGCAAGATAAGTTAAAGGAGAGAAAGATTGAATGGTCATTTTTAGATCACTTTTCCCAACGTGTGTGTGCACTCCGTGTTACCTAGTGTACCTAGCTGTCCCCTGCTGCGGCGGACCATCTCCTGGCGCGCCCCGATGCTCCCCAGTATGGCCTCCTCCAGCTTGACCTTCATGTCCTTGGACTTCTTGAAGGTCAGGCTGTTCATGCGCTCAAAGGCCTTCTTCCCCTGCATGGTGAACACAACATGGGCCTTTTTCCATGATGAGGATGGAGAAAAGTTACAGGGTTACTGCACGACACCAAGAGAGGTAAAATGGATTAGAAATGATATAAGAGTAGGTGGAACACTGCATGTGGAGTAGTACAGAGTAAAGAGTAGGAAACCTGTAAAAAGTAAGGAAAGCTCTCAGATTTGAAGACCAACTCATAGAACATACTCATAGAAGTACAAATTCAAAAGAACCATTTGAAAGTCGTTTCTTTCCATCCAGTCTTATCCAGGAATGAAATAAAGGACTGTCGGTGAGGCAATACACTTGACGTGCTTCTACTGAATTGAGGCATTACACTACTAATGCAAATGATCTAAACAAAGTACAACATGCGTCCTTTTTTTGTGCTCCAGGTGCAACGTTACCTTGTACTCGAAGCAGGAGACACAGAGGTAGAGCATGTCCAGCAGACGGTTGAGCTGGGAGACAGACAGGTCAGAGAACCACTTCTGTAGGACACACTCATCTGCATTCTTCAGAACCCACAACAGACAGATCAACAGGCTGCGACTGGACTCTGCTGAGAAGGTGCCATGCTGACGACTGGCCTGGGAGGGAGAGAGCGAGAGAGAGAAAGGGAAAAGAGGTGAGCAAAACAGAGAAAATAAAGAGGGAGAAGGAGAGAGACTCAGGAAGAAGAGAGAGGGACAAAGAGAGGGATGATGGAGAAAGAGAACAGGAAGTGGAAGTTACCTGTGGGTTGAACAGGAAGTGGAAGTTACCTGTGGGTTGAGCAGGAAGTGGAAGTTACCTGTGGGTTGAGCAGGAAGCTGCTGGGACGAGATATCGGAGCGGATGTCCCCGCTATTGCCATGGCAACGGTCTGACTGATCATGCTGTTGCCATCCTCTCCAGACTCGTCCCCCCCGGCCCCACCCGGAGCCCCCTGAGCCCCGCCGGGACGACCCCACTGGTTATGGGACTCTAGAGGGGGGGGGGGGGAAACCAATCAGGATCAACCAGCACAAAACAAATCACTGTTGGGACTAAAACTTTAGAGTCGCAGACATTGTTACATTTTTTCCAATGTGCTTTTCCTGAGCAGCACCTGAACCAGTGTGATTTCCATTGATTTCTAAAGCCATTTCATCTTCCTTTAAATATTAACCACACAGACCATTAAAGTCTGGACTAAATCCACATAGCTACTGCCTAACCCTGGAGGACTACATTTAGAATGTACACTTACCTGTGAAGTCGTGAAGCTGGGGAAGCGTTTCCATGATGATGCCGATGAGTGGCAGGTAGAGCATGGCAACGCGGGCCTTGACCTCGGGGTCAGCGTAGCGGGGGTCAGAGTCATGGCTAGACAGCAGGTTATGTACCACACTGACCACCTTTTTATGTAAGCCAAACATCCTACAGTATAGAGAGAGGGAAGGAGAGAGAGGGGTTAAAAGAACCTGTCTCAATAACAGTCCCTTTCAGCCAATTTTTTTGTGCAGTGTGAACTAGGGTTGTGGTGGTCATGAAATTTCGTCAGCCGGTGATTGTCAAGCAAATAACTGCCGGTCTCACGGTAATTTACCGTTAATTAACATAAACACATTTAGCATCTCCTGGCTTCCACGCATAGCCAACAAGCCACTGATGCAGACCTTTGGAACTTCTACATAGAAAATAAAAAAAATCAAATAAATCCACGTAATATAGCCTACACCATCACAATGTAGTCAATTTGAGAAGAACAGAATAGTATACTCTGAGTTGTCCTTATGTTAGGTCCTGATCTGGCTATGCCAAATGGCTGTGGGCTACACTAGTTCATTTAGCAGACAAGATTTCCTTAGCATTCCGTGGCATTATTTTATATTATTTCATAGTATGAAGAATACAATTGAACATAGCTGAATAAAATAGAAAGGATATTTTCTCCTGACATTAAGGGAGTGAGCACCTATTCTGTGTTGAACGGTTAACAAAGACACAAGTACTCCTATATGCTTAATCTAGAGGGTTTTTCATTTATTTTCTTTAGTCATTTTAGCAGACGCTCTTATCCAGAGCGACTTACAGTTAAGTGACACAACCCTGCCGTTGTAAATGCCATGCTCTACCAACTGAGCTACACGTTATTTATCTGACTTTAGTTGTGATGGGCTTCATGTTTAGATTTTTTATACATTCTAAGGCTGCATGATGCGACTAATGATGATTTGAAAAAAGTTGTATGAAAGGCATGAGCTCTGCTTAGTTTTTTGCGCAGGCTGTACACACTTAATCCTTTTTAAAAACTTTTTTTTCATTTAGCAGACGCTTATTTATCCAGAGCGACTTACAGTTAGTGAATGCATAAATATTTTAATTTTTTTTACTAATCAGTCTCTCATTCACAATTTGACAAGCACTTGATAATGCCTTGAACTTTCCGGCGGCATTCCCTTTGTGTGGCCGTAATGCCCACTAATAAAATCCATGCCTTTTGCGGCCAGCGGCCGTTGGGCCCTTGGGGTGAATATAAGAATTATAATTCCCTTCTCCCGGCTGCATGCTCCGAAGCAACTCTCACTCACATGGCTCTCCGTCATGTGACCGGGTCTTTCTCACAGGCTACAAGTAAAGACAGACACATCAGATCAGCTGCGCAAGTCCTTATCCAATTCCAAGGCGCATATTGAAGATATTGGAAGAACTGTCCACATTTACTTTGTCAGCCAACAAGATGAGTAGGCCTAACGAACAGCAAAAGCACTAGCCTATGTCAATCTACTATCCCCATAGTACAAAAGTCAACCTATTCTATTCTGTGCGAGAAATAAATATAGTAGTCTGGGACAGTTGTGGGATGCGATAAATCCCAAATCAATACAACCACTAGCATCAAAAAATATGTGCAATGCTCATAGAAGTACAATGAGGCTGACACAACAGATCAGAACGTTTAGCTTAAAATGTTGATAAACTATTAGGCTATTTCTTCACATTATAAGCGCAGCAATGCACACACGGCAGTAAGCTATAAGTGCAAATGTTCCATTCTCAAAAGTGACCACAAATTGAATTGATGATTATGCATGTAATGCTTTTATTATAAAGGTTCATTTTTATGTTGAAAATTATCTTCCCCAAAATTGAAACTCAGCGCTGTGTATGCATGCCAGTTAGGCTCTACACCCGTTGTAAAGCGGATTAATGTGCTTCATTTAAAGAAGTTATTTGTGATACAAACCTTATCAAAACATATAGGCCTATGGGCTAGGCTACATGAGTATGAAAAATGTATGCACTCACTAACTGTAAGTCGCTCTGGATAAGAGCGTCTGCTAAATGACTAAAATGTAAAAAATTTGTGTGACTATGATTTGAAAAAGTCGCAAAAAAAAAAAAAAGAGGCATGCGCTGTTTCTTGCCTTACTGCACACAAGCTTGGCATCATTCACAAGTGATAAACTAATATTGTCACCCATCAGACTATTCTTGATTTAATCTTGTTTTTACATTTACTAAATAATATACAGTTGAAGTCGAAGTTTACATTTTAGTCATTTAGCAGACGCTCTTATCCAGAGCGACTTACAGTTAGTGAGTGCATACATTTTTCATACTTGCCCCACGTGGGAAACAAACCCACAACCCTTGCGTTGCAAGCGCCATGCTCTACCAACTGAGTTACACAGGGCCTTACACTTACATACACTTAGGTTGGAGTCATTAAAACTCGTTTTTCAAGCACTCCACAAATTTCTTGTTAACAAACTATAGTTTTGGCTAGTCGGTTAGGACATCTACTTTGTGCATGACAGTACATTTTTCCAACAATTGTTTACTGTATCACAATTCCAGTGGGTCAGAAGTTTACATACACTAAGTTGACTGTGGCTTTAAACATATTGGAAAATTCCAGAAAATGATGTCATGGCTTTAGAAGCTTCTGATAGGCTAATTGACATCATTTGAGTCAATTGGAGGTGTACCTGTGGATGTATTTCAAGGTCTACCTTCAAACTCAGTGCCTCTTTGCTTGACATCATGGGAAAATCAAAAGAAATCAGCCAAGACCTCAGAAAATAAATTGGAGACTTCCACAAGTCTGGTTCATCCTTGGGAGAAATTTCCAAATGCCTGAAGGTACCACGTTCACCTGTACAAACAATAGTACGCAAGTATAAACACCATGGGACCACGCAGCCGTCATACCGCTCAGGAAGGAGACGCGTTATGTCTCTTAGAGATGAACGTACTTTGGTGCGAAAAGTGCAAATCAATCCCAGAACAACAGCAAATGACCTTGTGAAGATGCTGGAGGAAACAGGTACAAAAGTATCTATATCCACAGTAAAACGAGTCCTATATCGACATAACCTGAAAGGCCGCTCAGCAAGGAAGAAGCCACTGCTCCAAAACCGCCATAAAAAGCCAGATTTGCAACTGCACATTGGGACAAAGATCTTACTTTTTGGAGAAATGTCCTCTGGTCTGATGAAACAAAAATAGAACTGTTTGGCCATAATGACCATTGTTATGTTTGGAGGAAAAAGGGGGTTGCTTGCAAGCCGAAGAACACCATCCCAACCGTGAAGCACGGGGGTGGCAGCATCATGCTGTGGGGGTGCTTTGCTGCAGGAGGGACTGATGCACTTCACAAAATAGATGAAAATTATGTGGATATATTGAAGTAACATCTCAAGACATCAGTCAGGAAGTTAAAGCTTGGTCGCAAATGGGTCTTCCAAAAGGACAATGACCCCAAGCATACTTCCAGTTGTGGCAAAATGGCTTAAGGACAACAAAGTCAAGGTATTGGAGTGGCCATTGCAAAGCCCTGACCTCAATCCTATAGAAAATGAGTGGGCGGAACTGAAAGTGTGTGCGAGCAAGGAGGCCTACAAACCTGACTCAGTTACACCAGCTCTATCAGGAGGAATGGGCCAAAATTCACCCAACTTATTGTGGGAAGCTTGTGGAAGGCTACCCGAAATGTTTGACTCAAGTTAAACAATTTAAAGGCAACGCTACCAAATACTAATTGAGTGAATGTAAACTTCTGACCCACTGGGAATGTGATGAAAGAAATAAAAGCTGAAATAAATCATTCGCTCTACTATTATTCTGACATTTCACATTCTTAAAATAAAGTGGTGATCCTAACTGACCTACGACAGGGAATGTTTACTGTTTGGCTAAGGTGTATGTAAACTTCCGACTTCAACTGTATATGTGTGAAATTTGTTTTGATTTAGAATGGACCATTATCATGTACCGGTCTCAAAACATGGGCAGGGGGGAAAAATACATGTAATCTATGCACTTAAATAGCGAATGGATGACACTTATCGCGTGGTTCATTTTCATGCCAGCCAGGAAGGCTATACTCCTGTTTTAAAGAGAAGCAATGTGCTTAATATTAGTAAAGTTGAGAAATAAATATAGTAGGCCTAGCCTATAGAAAGCTGATGGGATCCTCCTCTTTTTAGTAGAGGCCATCACTCTGTTTTCTCTCGCAATTGCATAGCCTATAGAAATGTTGCGCAACATGAGCTCATGGGCTCTCATGAAGTGATGATTAGATTGATGTCAGTGATTAGAGGGACAATCGAGTGCTGAGTACCAGGCAGTTAGCAAGTCTGGTAGGCTACTAATGACCATCAGAAGCATCAGAGCTTGGAGAAGCCTAATTACCATGACTAAAAGGTCACGTGGAATTTGACTGCCGGTGTGGCTGTAATACGGTTACCATAACAGCCCTAGTGTGAACACTCCAAAGGAACTCAGACCCCTCAAAAGAGCCCCCAAAGCGAACAGACCATCTCGAGAGGTGGTCTGAGTTCGGTTCGCTTGAAATCCGTGGCCCGGTTCCGGTTTGTGCAGTTTTTGGATATTGATTAGCGATTGTCAAGGATGCACAGAAATTCCAAAATATGTGTGGAGTTTTTAGTTCAGATTATTTGATTGCAATATGTGATCTATAGGGGTTTGAATATTGGGGTTTGAACAGTGAGAGAAGACGAAAACATGTTTGGTGAGAATCACAACACAGGGTACAAAAACAATTCTAGCTCTTAAAGGGGCAGTAGCCTACATTGGGTGTACAATTTTCAGTTACAGCATTATTTAATTTGCAGTTATTCTTCTGCTATTTATTCTGTTTCCAATAATATTTACATGTTAATAGTATCTTCTGATCGCATTTAGTTCAAAGATGATACACAATAATTGTAATCTATTAGCTTCCAAAATGTAGGTTGGCATATGGTATATCTAGCTGTCCGATAACACATTCTGATGAAATGGCTTGTCCTGCACTTTATTAAAATCCACAATGCATTGAGTGAATGTTGGAAAAAGATCTTGGTTCCTTTCTGAACATAGCAATGTGAATGCCAAGAGGACTCAGACCACAAAATATGTGAAATTAACTGGCAAAACAGTTGCGTCCTCATTCCAAGGTAAGGGCAGTGTGAACACAAAGAACTGAGCTGTTACGCTTCTTTCTTTACCCCAGAGTTCACTTTAAAGAGGACTGAGATCCTTTCTTTTAAAGAGGACTATTTGTGAAAACACCCTTCATGTACTGACCATCAGCCTTGAAAGGGTCAAGAAAGACAGAGGGGTCCAATGACCTAACCCGTCTCACACAAACACAGTAACACATTATACAGACCCCTTAGCGCTGAGAAGGTCGAGAGAGACAGAAACGGACATGGGGGCCAAATGACAATCTCTCTCTGTCACAAAGACATTAACACAGTGTAAATAATAATAATATGCCATTTAGCAGACGCTTTTATCCAAAGCGACTTACAGTCATGCGTGCATACATAAAAAATAAAAATAATAATTGTGTGTGTATGGGTACTGACCCTTCGGCCTCTGGGTCCAGGATGACAGCCAGTTCAGCCAGCACCAGTCCAGCCAGGTAGTGCTGCTCTCTGAAGGGGACAGACAGCTCAAACATATTGGCTATCTTCTGGTCCTGCGCATGGGTGGAGAAGCCTGAGCTCTGTGGAGATGGAAAGAGGTCGGGAAAGAAAGACGAGTGGGGGATGATTCAGATACATTTTCCACACATCTCTGACTCATCCAGGATGTGGATGTGTGTGTCCAGTGTGTGTGTGATCCTCTGTGTTTGTGTAGCCGGTGAGTCTGTGTCTGTCCAGTGTGTATGTACTGTGCATATCTGACCTGCGAGGTCGCGGAGGACACGCTGGGAGACGGCGAGGCGGGGGGCGTGAGCAGGCTGCAGGGCAGGTTAAGGGTAACGTAGTGCTCGTGGCTGCAGACGATCCTCAGTAAGTCCAGTCTCAGAGACTCCAGAGTGGGGTTCTGTAGCATGTACAGCTTAGCGGACACCTGGGGAGACACATGGAATGATGTCTAGGAAACTGCCCAATGGTTAGATGGAAAGGCACTGTTGAAGTCAGGGAAGTGATACCCAATAGCAAAGAGCAGGATAGAGTACTGTAGTGTCAAGGCTGAAATCATGTACACAAATTCTGTCATCCATCATAGTGGTTTCATCAAAAGTCTTTCAAATGAAAGCAGATTCTGCAGGGATGTTGTCATTGAGATGCTGTTGGGGTGCTATAGCGGTACCTGTTTCCAGTAGGTCTTTATGAGGGAGAAGACGAAGCCTCGGTCCATGACAGACAGCAGGTCATTCAGGAAGAAGGCCAGGCTGGTGTTTAGACGTTCCACCAGCTCCAGGTCCTGATTGGACAGAAACACGGGGTCAGAGGTAGGGCTGTGCCGGTCACAAACACAGGGTCAGAGGTAGGGCTGTGGCGGTCACAAACACAGGGTCAGAGGTAGGGCTGTGGCGGTCACAAACACAGGGTCAGAGGTAGGGCTGTGCCGGTCACAAACACAGGGTCAGAGGTAGGGCTGTGGCGGTCACAAACACAGGGTCAGAGGTAGGGCTGTGGCGGTCACAAACACGGGGTCAGAGGTAGGGCTGTGGCGGTCACAAACACAGGGTCAGAGGTAGGGCTGTGGCGGTCACAAACACAGGGTCAGAGGTAGGGCTGTGGCGGTCACAAACACAGGGTCAGAGGTAGGGCTGTGGCGGTCACAAACACAGGGTCAGAGGTAGGGCTGTGGCGGTCACAAACACGGGGTCAGAGGTAGGGCTGTGGCGGTCACAAACACAGGGTCAGAGGTAGGGCTGTGGCGGTCACAAACACGGGGTCAGAGGTAGGGCTGTGGCGGTCACAAACACAGGGTCAGAGGTAGGGCTGTGGCGGTCACAAACACGGGGTCAGAGGTAGGGCTGTGGCGGTCACAAACACAGGGTCAGAGGTAGGGCTGTGGCGGTCACAAACACGGGGTCAGAGGTAGGGCTGTGGCGGTCACAAACACGGGGTCAGAGGTAGGGCTGTGGCGGTCACAAACACAGGGTCAGAGGTAGGGCTGTGGCGGTCACAAACACGGGGTCAGAGGTAGGGCTGTGGCGGTCACAAACACAGGGTCAGAGGTAGGGCTGTGGCGGTCACAAACACAGGGTCAGAGGTAGGGCTGTGGCGGTCACAAACACGGGGTCAGAGGTAGGGCTGTGGCGGTCACAAACACGGGGTCAGAGGTAGGGCTGTGGCGGTCACAAACACGGGGTCAGAGGTAGGGCTGTGGCGGTCACAAACACGGGGTCAGAGGTAGGGCTGTGGCGGTCACAAACACAGGGTCAGAGGTAGGGCTGTGGCGGTCACAAACACAGGGTCAGAGGTAGGGCTGTGGCGGTCACAAACACAGGGTCAGAGGTAGGGCTGTGGCGGTCACAAACACGGGGTCAGAGGTAGGGCTGTGGCGGTCACAAACACAGGGTCAGAGGTAGGGCTGTGGCGGTCACAAACACAGGGTCAGAGGTAGGGCTGTGGCGGTCACAAAATCTTGTCAGCCGGTGATTGTCAAGCAAATAACTGTCGGTCTCACGGTAATTTACCGTTAATTAACAAACACATTTAGCATCTCCTGGCTTCCACACATAGCCTACAAGCCACTGATGCAGTCCTTTGGAACATCTACATTTTGTAATATAGCCTACACCGTCACATTGTAGTCAATTTCAGAAGAACAGAATAGCATACTCTAAATGAGTTGTCCTTACGTTAGGTCCTGATCTGGCTATGCCAAATGGCTGGGGGACACACTAGTTCATTTAGCAGACAAGATTTCCTTAGAATTCCGTGGCATTATTTTATAGTATGAAGAATACAATTGAACATAGCTGAATAAAATAGAAAGGATATTTTCGCCAAAAGATTTGAGGGAGTGCGCACATGCGACTATTCTGTGTTGAGCGGTTAACAAAGAAACAGGTACTCCTATATGCTTAATTTAGAGTTATTCATGTAACTTTACTTGTTCTACAAACGCTGGGCTATATGTTTTGATTTTTAATACATTGTAAGACTGCATGATGCGACTAATGATGATTTGAAAAAAGTCGCTTGAAAAGGCATGATCTCTGCTTTGTTTTTTGCGCAGGCTGTGCACACTACATCAGTCACTCATTCACAATTTGACAAGCACTTGATAATGCCTAGAATTTCACGGTGGCATCACCTTTGTGTGGCCGTAATGCACCCTAAAAAAGATCCATGCCTTTTGCGGCCAGTGGCCATTGTGCCCTTTTCCCTGAGTGCTGCGCGCTTCGAATCACATGGTAGTAGGCTATAAGCGCGAATGTTCCATTAGCAGAAAACACCATTATCAAAAGTGACCGCAAATGCAATTATGCATGTAATGCTTTTATTATAAAGGCACATTTTTATTGTGGAAATTATCTTCCCCAAACTTGAAACCAACGAGCTGCTTATGTCTGCCAGTTAGGCTCTACACCCGTTGTAAAGCGGATTCATGTGCTTAATTTTAGGAAGTTATTTGGCCACTTTAGTTGTGATACAAACCTTATTGAAACATATATGCCTATGGGCTAGGCTACATGAGGTGTGCGACTATGATTAGAAAAAGTATTTGTTTCTTATGCTGGGCATTATTCACAAGTGATAAATAATTCACAAGTGATAAGCTAATAGTCACCCATCAGACTATTCTTGATTTAATCTTTAAATATACTAAATAATACACTACCAGTCAAAAGTTTGGACACACCTACTAATTCAAGGGGTTTTCTTTATTTTTACATTGTAGAGTAATAGTGAAGACATTAAATAACACATATGGAATCATGTAGTAACCAAAAAATGAGTTCAACAAATGATAACATATGAGATTTTTCAAATAGCCACCCTTTGCCTTGATGACAGCTTTGCACACTCTTGGCATTCTCTCAACCAGCTTCATGAGGTAGTCACCTGGAATGCATTTCAATTAACAGGTGTGCCTTCTTAAAAGTTAATTTGTGGAATTTCTTTCCTTCTTAATGCGTTTGAGCCAATCAGTTGTGTTGTGACAAGGTAGGGGGGGTATACAGAAGATAGCCCTATTTGGTAAAAGACCAAGTCCATATTATGGCAAGAACAGCTCAAATAAGCAAAGAGAAACGACAGACAATAATTACTTTAAGACATGAAGGTCAGTCAATATGGAACATTTCAAGAACTTTTCTTCTGTCATCACGTTTCTTCAAGTGCAGTCGCAAAAACCATCAAGCGCTATTATGAAACTGGCTCTCATGAGGACCGCCACAGGAATGGAAGACCCAGTTACCTTTGCAGCAGAGGATAAGTTCATTAGAGTTACCAGCCTCAGAAATTGCAGCCCAAATAAATGCTTCAGAGTTCAAGTCACAGACACATCTCAACATCAACTGTTCAGAGGGGACTGTGTGAATCAGGCCTTTATGGTCGAATTGCTGCAAATAAACCACTTCTAAAGGACACCAATAAGAAGAGACTTGCTTGGGACAAGAAACATGAGCAATGGACATTAGACCGGTGGAAATTTGTCCTTTGGTCTGGAGTCCAAATTTGAGATTTTTGGTTCCAACCGCTGTGTCTTTGTGAGACGCGGTGTGGGTGAACGGATGATATCAGCATGTGTAGTTCCCACCGTAAAGCATGGAGGAGGAGGTGTTATGGTGTGGGGGTGCTTTGCTGGTGACACGGTCTGTGTTTTATTTATACCACAGCATTCAGCAGCGATACACCATCCCATCTGGTCTGCACTTAGTGGGACTATCATTTGTTTTTCAACAGGACAATGACCCAACACACCTCCAGGCTGTGTAAGGGCTATTTTACCAAGAAGGAGAGTGATGATGGGAGTGCTGCATCAGATGACCTGGCCTTCACAATCCCCCGACCTCAACCCAATTGAGATGGTTTGGGATGAGTCGGACGGCAGTGAAGGAAAAGCAGCCAACAAGTGCTCAGCATATGTGGTAACTCCTTCAAGACTGTTGGAAAAGCATTCCAGGTGAAGCTGGTTGAGAGAATGCCATGAGTGTGCAAAGCTGTCATCAAGGCAAAGGGTGGCTATTTGAAGAATCTCAAATATAAAATATATTTTGATTTGTTTAACACTTTTTTGGTTACTACATGATTCCATATGTGTTATTTCATAGTTTTGATGTCTTCACTATTATACTACAATGTAGAAAATAGTAAAAATAAAGAAAACCCCTTGAAGGTGTGTTCAAACTTTTGACTGTCACTGTGTGTGAAATTTATTTTGATTTAGAATGGACCATTATCATGCACCTATATCGAAAAACAGGGGCAGCGGGAAAAAAATACATGTAATCTATGCACTTAAGTTGCGAATGGAGGACACTTTTCTTGTGGTTCATTTTCATGCCAGCCAGGTAGGCTATACTCCTGTTGTAAATATAAGCAATGTGCATAATATTAGGAAAGTTGAGAAATAAATATAGTAGGCCTAGCCTATAGAAAGCTGATGGGATCCTCCTCTTTTTAGTAGAGGCCATCACTCTGTTTTCTCGCGCAATTGCAAATCCTATGGAAATGTTGTGCAACATGAGCTCATGGGGCTCTCATGAAGTGTTTGATTAGATTTTCGATACATTTGCATTGATGTCAGTGATTAGAGGGACAATAGAGTGCTGAGGCAGTTAGCAAGTTTGCTAGGCTACTAATGACCAGCAGCATCAGAGCTTGGAGAAGCCTAATTACCATGACTAAACGGTCACGTGGAATTTGACTGCTTCATTGACTCGTGACCGCCCGTGTGGCGGTAATACAGTCACCGTAACAGCCCTAGTCAGATGTCAGGTTTGAGTCTACAGAGCACTGCCCACTCTGGTTTACTTAGAACCAGAAAAGGTCCCTTCAGACCATTCACTGTATTGGCAGTATCTGTGTGGTTAGTGGCATTAGAAACTGCTGTGTTTATGTAGGCCCCACCTGTATTGTCCCTGTGTGTCTCGATGACAATAACGTTTAACAATTTTCACTCCTACCTTCTGAAAGCGTGAGACAATGTCCCCAGCGATGGTGCTGACCAGGGCTGTGATGTCATCCATGAAGCGCTCGGGGAAACGGTTCTTCCTGGGCGACTCCAGCCGGTCGGTGAAGTACAGGTGATGGATGATGCTCTTCACCTGGGGGTGTGAGGTCATCAAGGTGAGACAGGGCCCAACACGTAGTAGTAGTCATTGGTCCTCACTATCTGGCCAAGTTGCAAAGTCGGAAGCCCCACCTAGTTCTACAATCTCTTCTTAAAATCTTATTTGAATTCTAACCCTAACCACACTGCTAACCTTATGCCTAACTAGGGGTGTAACGATCCATCTACTACATCGATGTATCGATTTATATTCCTATGATCCAACTACATCGATCTGTGCTCGGCGAGTTGGCCTTTTGGACAACATATATCAATCTAACATCGTTTTAAAATGTAATAAATCGATTGTATCGATACTAGGAAATAACCCATTGGATTTAAGCACGTCAGACTTTATATGGATGTTTTTTCTTAGCACTTTTAATGATAAAGGCTTTAAACATTACTCGATTCAGTCTGCCTATCCGCCAGCAGCAGCGCAAAGGCGCAAAGACAACAAAACATAGCATGGCGGACGACAGAGGAGAAGCCGACGAGCGAGAAATTATCAAGCCACCATTGCGGTCCTTACAAGAAACAGGAATCTAGGAAACTTCACCTGCACTGTCCAGTATCCAGGTATTTATTTCAGTCACACTGGTTGAATTTTTGGCTAAAAGGTTACTGAATCGATTTCAAGTCACTGAATCGTTTCGGATCGTATCGTTCTAAATGAACCAATATCGTCCTTGAATCGTATCGACAACCACGAATCGTGATACAAATCGAATCGTTGTTAAAACGAATCGTTACACCCCTATGCCTAACCCTAACTTTAAATTAAGAAGCTAATTTTTGTTTTCATAAATGTTTCCGATAAAGCCAATGTTTTACTTTGCAGCTTGGCCATGTAGTGGGAATCGCAGTCATGGGGCCAGGATGAAAAGCACGACTGTGTACCCTTGTCACACTATCCTGCCAACCTGAACCATACTGTCTTTACCTGGATATTTACTTTTCACATTGTCATTTCCAACACCGCTCCAGCAACTATTGTGGATATGTAACCAGGCCACAGCAGTATGGCTTTGCAGTGTGAAACAGGCACCAGTGATGCAGCAGCTATGTGTAGTGTTGTCTTGTCTTACCATGAGCTCGAAGAAGAACCAGGCCTGTTGGAGAGCTCCCTCCCGGACGCTGCCACTGCTCACCACCCACTGTAGGGCCAGCTCCTCATGGAACAACTGAGACACAGAGACACACGGACCAGACAGTCAGACACGTAGTACAGAACATCAGACCTGGTTCAACCTGGCCCGGATTTAGTTGGTCGGTACAATGGACCAAGTGCCAAGCTAAATCAAGAACACCTTTACCCAGGCAGGTGGTCTATCTTACAACAGAGCACCGAGACATTCTATCTGCATCACCATCTAGCATTATATATACACTATAGAATGTGCCAAAGTATACAATCAATCTCAATACAGGGGTTCCTAAACCTTTGCCCCTTTATGATGATATCTATAATATCAGTACTATATAATGACTACAATTATATAGTCAATATTGAGAGTGTGTAAATTAACTCTTGCAGCCAGCTTTTGAGTGTAAGACGGTTAGGGAACCCCTAATCTTATCTTGCATATGTCATATTTACTCTAAAAAAACTCAACACTCCACTTGGTGTGTCTGTGTCTGGTGGTAACACTGAAAATGGAGGCTTCATTAAAATAGAAACATCAAGTGAGTGCCGTTTACCTGAACAAGGGTAAGAGTGCTACAGTTAGTGCCTGGTACGTCACACACTTCCTGTGCAATACTGTCAACATCACACTTCAACTCACAGCCAAGAGGCGGGACATTTACACACTCCCAACAATCACCAAATACACCATCCGTTCAAGAGGCACACATTCACAGACATACGCATAAAACAGGCGAATAAGGTGAGGGGGCTCCGTATGGCTCCTCCCCCGGTGTAGACAGCGGCTGGTACCTTTTTGGTGGGTAACCGTCCTGTTAAAGTTTGCAAGAAACTGGCGCTCTCAGTGTGCGAAGACATGCGGTTGCCACAGCGCTCCATGGCCTATGGGTGGGATGGATGGGATGGCGACAACAACAACAGGTTATTGAGGGGCAAGAGGCTAGGGATGTAGCAAGGAGATGTGTCTGCTCTCTCACACACACACACAAAAATCACAAATACACAAAACAGCCCTCATCATATAACCTTAATTACAGTTCCACTTAGAGTTACCAATGGAGAAGTACAGAATGCTAGAGTTCCCTCATTTTTAACTTTCTTCTTACACACCTAAGTTGATATATTTTACACAGAAACTGCCCCTATGTCCCTAGATATGCAGTTTGTAGACAGTATCAACCTGAAAAAAAGAAACTTACCTCAGTTAAATTAATTTTACTGAATGTTTGGCCATGACTAGAGCCACAAAATACCCTTTATGACAACCAATGATGACAACACCAAGACAGGAAAAAAAGATGAAGACAGAAAGTGCCCAAGCAGACAAAGAAATTAGACAACCACATACACCCACACACACACACACACACACACACACACACACACACACACTCACATATACACACACCCACACACACACTTAGGACCGGACGATATGGCCTAAAAATCATCTAGATTTTTTCTAATTTATGGGCGATTCACAATATATATCTAGATTTCGTAATTGTTTTCTCTAAATAAGCTTTGTTGCACAATTAAAAAGGTCAAATACACTGCATTTAAAACAGGCAGCAGTAATCTAATGAATTCAGGGCGCCTACCTAGGCTAAATATAAGCCTTGCACAACCATAAGACCCACTAATAATTTAATCATTTCATCAAAATAGTTTAACCTGCTTTTTTGCAATAATCACTGATCTGCTTTCAGGTCGGTCTATGAACATGCCCTTTTGTGTTACAACTGTAACCAGAACCATGCATAATGCACATTCACTAATAATAACTAACTTCTTGTAGCAGGCATTATAGAAAATTAACACAGGTCTCATCAACAATCTCTCAAGCACAAGCCCACGTGCTAGTGACCAGCCAGCTAATAGTTATATTTAAAGTTTAGCCAACTTGGATCTATTTGCTAGCTAACAAGATAAAACAGTTGAATTGTTATGAACACACCCTTCTGTCTGTCTCCAACTGTTTGAACAGCATGTTAGCCTGTCCACTTTGTTCAGATGTTGAAATCAAGTGGCATATCTCAGAATGAGAAAGAGTTGTCAATTCTTTATATAATTGTGTTTTATGCTTATTGTACATTTATAAAACACAGACTTGACAGCTAGTATAACAGTCTTTGGCTAAAATGCTGCTAGCGGTACGACAAACTGACCATTAATTTTCCAGAATCAATGGTAACTGATACTCCTGTTTTAGTAGTGTCTGCTCTGCGCGCAATTTGAGGAGTTGAGACATAAAAAGGGTATCGTTAGAAAGGTTAACTTCTCCTCTATTACAGTAAAATAATGTCTTAATGTGTTTCGGTGTCCATGTGAACGATTCTGTTGGACCAAACCTCAAATGCAAATAGCGAGTTGAAACTGCTTGTCTGAGCCTGCGGTCAGTGCACACAGCACAGAAGGAGCAAAGGAAACAAGACCAAAAAGACAACATGAGAACAAGCGGACAAACGCAAACAAATTAAATAATAATATATACACTGTATATATACACACACATATATATATATATATATATATAAAGTTTATATATATAAAAATGATTATTGCGAAACAGGCATTTGGAATATCACGCAAATACATACATTTGAATTAATCAAATTAATTTGATACATCACCTAGCCCTATACACACACACACACACAAAACCACATACACACTCAACCACACACACGCAGACCCACCCACCACACCACCACATGCAGCAGTATCCCACATCATGGCCAACCCACGTGGTGAATGAGATTAGTAGCAGCAGGAGGTCATGCAGTGGTTTAAATGATCATGGTGAAGAAGAGGAAACAGGACAGGGAATGAGAGGATGAAGTCAGCAAATTAAAACTGGGAAATGAAGTTAGTGGTGCTAGCCTCTGAACCGCCAATAAAATAAAAAAAAGTATGAGAAAATAAACCATTTTAAATTGAGCCACGTGTACAGGTGGGTCTTGGCTAGAGGTGGGTCTTGGCTAGAGGTGGGTCTTGGCTAGAGGTGGGTCTTGGCTAGAGGTGGGTCTTGGCTAGAGGTGGGTCTTGGCTAGAGGTTCGCTGCAACACCTCTCCTGCACTGGGTGTATTAAAAAGTGGTGTGAAATGAGTGGGGTGGGCCATTCTGCACTTGTTTGACTGAGAAATGAGGGGGGGGGGGGGGGGCTCTGCACTTGTTTGACATGACTTCAAGTGGTTACTAACAACTCTACAACTTCAGAGTGGGCATTGATGTTTCTTCTCCAGCCAACTGGACAGAGAGGTGTAAAAACTAGAAAGGTGACAAGTGAGAGAACTAAAGATTGTGGTTTAGGGTTCATGGAGGCAGGGTTCATGTGACTTCCTAAGTCTGGTGGAACGTGTAGGCGAGTGGTGGTGGCGGTTGGGGTTAAGAAGGGTAGGGAGTTGGGGGTGGTGGCGGTTGGGGTTAAGAAGGGTAGGGAGTGAGGGGTGGTGAAGGTTGGAGTTAAGAAGGGCAGGGAGTGAGGGGTGGTGGCGGTTGGAGTTAAGAAGGGCAGGGAGTGAGGGGTGGTGAAGGTTGGAGTTAAGAAGGGCAGGGAGTGAGGGGTGGTGAAGGTTGGAGTTAAGAAGGGCAGGGAGTGAGGGGTGGTGAAGGTTGGAGTTAAGAATGGTAGGGAGTGAGGGGTGGTGAAGGTTGGAGTTAAGAAGGGCAGGGAGTGGGAGTGACAGTGAGTGTTATTTCTTAGGGGGGTAGAGAAGAGAGTTGTTGTTGTTGAAGCACCTGCATGGTGTCAGTGTCAGAGGCAGAGACAGGGCTGGATCCCCAGGGGGTACTCTTACACCCCATGGTGTGTACCCAGGAGTTGGAGCGGTCTAGACCCTGAGAGGTCAGGGGTCGCAGGTCAAAGGGCACATGGCAGGCAGGAGCAAGGGAACAACGAGCGAGAGGACGGAGCAGCACAGGGGAGGAGAGAACAGCATAGAGGTTTAAAGGTTAAGAGGATCTAACCGTAAGCAGCAATGAGGAATAATACAGTTAGCTTGTTAAAGATCCCAAATCATTTCATTACAACACCGATTCATGAAAACAGCAATGCATGAACAGATTAGATAGCGTATGCCATCATGACAATCTATACCCCTCCCTCAGTTCAGAGAAAAGAGAAGACCGGTTCAGTTTAGTAGCAGCATCAGACAGGGAAACCATAGAAATAGATTTAAAGTAATGACTAGAGCGTGCATCCCCATTCAAGTTTATGTGCCATGATCGGTGGTAATTCCATTTCTATGGGGGCAGCATCCATCCCAAGCATCACGTTAGACCAGACCATTCAGAAAGACAGAAGGAGTGTCCGTCACTCACTCATCTGTCAAGTACTTTTGGGGTCAAATCAACAAGTCATTTGATCATGGTACCGAATCATTGTATGATTATATGTCTGTATTAGAGAAACAAGTCCACGTTATTAACTCATTTACAAAGTTGAACTGCAATACACTTGGCTACCCGGGGCTCCAGACTAACGTTTTCCCCTGTTCTCACTGGTGCCACTAACTTTTTCAGGTGGTGGCACCAGCCCATGATTTGGTCGCACCCAAAAATATTTTGTCTTTCAAAGTGCTTTATTTAGTTATAGACTACTGAGATAATATTAAATAAGTTGTTACATCTAACATGTCCAAGAAGGAATGCATGATTCAAGATATTTTGATATGCAACCTAATCCAGTGATTGTCATGATTTTTGGGTTGAGAATTTGGCTATTTTTGTTATATTTTACTGTCAAAATAGGGCTCCATGAATTTGCCTTCATCTTTATGTGCACTAATATTACATACAGGCATACTTCCATTGGTGCTAATTCACCACCTGAGAAAGTGGAAACTCAAAACACATTAGCTAAATCACTAACTCTAAATATAACACATACCGTTAGCAGCCATGTATTAATCGAACAGTACATTTAAAGTCCCCCCCCCCAAAAAAACGTTGCATCGGTAGTAAGCCTAGGTATAATAGTGCACTCGCGATGATGCGATGGCCGATGCGCATTTTGCGTACTCCGAAGCCATTTCAGATATCTTGATTGTAAAACAGTGTGCTTTGAGCTCAATATTGAGAGCTGAGAAATCAAAATGATACCTACAGAAAGCCGAGACCCTCCTCTCTTGAACATGGACAACAGCAGTTGCTTCTAAAGTTGTGTTTTTCCCCCCCGCAATTGCATTTGGAAATGTTATATAATCAGAATGCATGTTTAGGGGTGCACGAGGGGGAGAGAGAGTGTGAGGGACTCATTAGACCTATAGCAGCAGGCCCCAGTGAAACAGCCACAGCGGCAGGGCAGACAGTTTCATTACAGGAATCATGAGGATAATGCACTTTCCTGTTTGATCAAATCATGGTTTTATCAGCCCCAAAAAATTGAATTGAAGTGACCAGGTAGAATGTGCAACTCGCACCAGTGCGACCAATTAAAATGTTACTCCACAGCCAAATCAAAGGGTCGCAAAATGCGACTAAACGGTCTGGAGCCCTGCTACCCCTGGATATTGCTCTGCTAACAGAGCGATGAAGACTGCTTGACTGAGGTTGGCCTTCCTCTGCTGTGTGTCAGGTTGGTGATACAGGGGTTACAGAGATAAGGTGTTCCTGCTGATGTTTGTCAATCAGCTATAGGGTTCGCATGTCATACAGTTGAGAAACACTGCTCTCCGGTTCATAGGGTACAGTGACCGCTTATGTGGAGCCAGAAATAGTGGGGCTTTCCAATCCAATCATCTTTGAAGTTAGCAAACATACAAATCCATGCTAAAATATTTTCCATATAGTATAATTCAGATAGTTTCTCATTGAAAGTAGAGGTCTAAACCACAGATGCATAAAGGACTGACTGTACCCTAAAAGTACTGAGAAACACAACATAATGTAGGCCAGGTCTCTAACCTTACTGCCAATGATGGAGCGGACCTCATCATCAGGGGAGGTGGGTGTTCCGGAGATGTCCGGGTTACTGTTGCTAAGGCTACGGGAGCGGTTGAGGTTTAGGCTAGCTGGTCGCTGGGCTGATCTGGCCATGGTGGCATAGTGGACTGAACCACCCAGCCCTCCAGGACCTGAGACAAAAACACACATGGAACAAAACTACGGAAGTCAGGGACGGAGGGTGAGAAAACTTGCTGCTCCTATTTTCGTAAAGTCACCTGATGTAGCCAATGGTCTTTATCACCTGGATGTAATGAATTTAACAGAAGTAAAACAGACAGTAAACCAGAACAGACAGTGTACCTGGTGAGGGGGAGTTGGGGTCCATGTTGGGCAGTCTGAAGACGTAGTATATATAAGAGGAGAGCAGGCTGTTTCTGCCGTGCATGTCCTGACTGGTGTCTAGGTACTTATGGAGCCGGTTCACTACGGAGGCCATCACCTCGAACGAGGCCTGGCCCAGGTTCACTACAGACACATAGGAACACACATACTTAGGACTAGACAGTACAGTACATTGTAGTAAGAGACAGTACAGTCAGTGGCAGCAATCCCTTGCTGTTTGGTACAGTTTAGAATACAGTGCGATAGGCTTGCTTACAAACACAGTTTGGACATTTGGGGTTTTTACATTTTTAGGGTAACCTTTTTTTCCTTTTAATGTTATTTGTTGGAATTATTGGAGGGTTGTATTATAGTTGACATGAGGCCTAAGTTGTACAGCTAGGCGTAGGTTAAGGGGGATAGTATACCTATCTGTCCTGCGATGACGGGCGGCCGCACCACCAGCACCACCAGCTTGTCCAATAGGAGGTGGAGGAATCGGACGATGGGCTCCAGCTGGGAGGAGTTTAGTGCTGCGATGCTGGACTTTAGCTCCGCCTCCAGGTTGTTCTCCATGATGCGCACGTCTCCGATCCGCACAGGGAACATGTGCTCATCCAGGGCATGCACCAATGCAAAGAACTTATCCAGGTACTGGTCCTGATGGAGGGGGGGAGAGAGAGAGAGGGAGGGAGGAGAGAGGGAGGGAGGAGAGAGGGAGGGAGGAGAGAGAGAGAGGAGAGATCGAGGAGAGAGAGCGAGGAGAGAGAGCGAGAGGGAGGGAGGGAGGAGAGATGGAGGGAGGAGAGATGGAGCGATGAAAGAGGGAGGGAGAGAGAGAGAGGAAAAGGAGAGGAAAGAAAGGACACAAAGAAAATCAAGTTTTGATAAAAAGGAAAGAAATGCAAGCCCCCACTACACAATGAAAGTGCTGTAATTGTGTGCTCTGTGGTTCGAGCCCATGTGTAGAGACTATAGTAGAGTTGAGCTCAGCTCAGTCTCATCCACATAGACCCAGTGATTTATGATCACATTAGCACCAGGCTAAGCTCCTGGGAAAACACTCACCCTCTTCAACCCACTCCTCTCCCCCTCCCTCTCCACTCCTCTCCCCCTCCCCCCAATCTCCCCTCCCTCTCCTCGACAGCCAACAGAACAGAGATGGAGTGGGCTCTACTAAATAACACCAGTGAAGTTCAACCACTAATGAACTGAGGGAGGGACACATTACTCTTCCCATGCTGAGGTATTCGGTCTGTCTGTCCCTGATGGTCTGATATCTAACACAGATACAGTGCAATCAGTAATTATTTAGACTTGGATTTGAAATGAAACAATGACTACGAGGTTAAAGTGCAGACTGTCAGCTTTAATTTGAGGGTATTTTCATAGCATGCAATGACTACATCTAGCTTGTGACTCTGCATATTTGTTGGATGCATTTGCTGCTTGTTTTGGTTGTGTTTCAGATTACTTTATGCCCAGAAGAAATGAATGGTAAATAATGTACTGTGTCATTTTGGAGTCACTTTTATTGTAATTAAGAATAGCATGATTACGGATAATCCTGAATGAATCGTGAACAATGATTAGTGAGAAAGTTACATATGCACAAATTTCATACCCCCCAAAAAAGACTAACCTCCCCTTTTATTGTAATGGTGAGAGGTGATCATTCCATGGGGGTATGATATTTGTGCGTCTAACTTTCTCACACATTATTAACGATTCATTCAGGATTATCCGTAATCATGGTAGCATCAACATTAATGTAGAAGTGTTAAGAAACATATTTTATACTTATTTACAATAAAAGTGACTCCAAAATGACACAATACATGATTTACCATTCATTTCTATTGAAAAAGAGACCTAGGTCTCAATAGGTCTTCCCTGGTAAACACCCCCCCCCCCCCACCCCAAAAATTAAAATAAAACATTCATTTGAAACAGGTCATATACACTAGATTTAGAGTTATTTGGCAACTTTAGTTGTGAATGATACAAACCTTAGAAATCAAAAGATAAATAGGCTATTGAAAAAATAAAATGCTTGCGCTCTGTTCCTTGCCTCGGGCTGCACATCAAGTGATCATATTTTCACCAATCAGACTATTCTCAATTTAATCTCGTCTTTACTAATATGTTAAATTAGTTTCAATTTAGAATGGCCCATTTTCAAAATGGCCAAGAACAGGGGCAAGACAAAAAATTCTGTGGGGAAAAAAAGTATTTAGTCAGCCACCAATTGTGCAAGTTCTCCCACTTAAAAAGATGAGAGAGGCCTGTAATTTTCATCATAGGTACACGTCAACTATGACAGACAAAATGAGATTTTCTTTCCAGAAAATCACATTGTAGGATTTTTTATGAATTTATTTGCAAATTATGGTGGAAAATAAGTATTTGGTCAATAACAAAAGTTTCTCAATACTTTGTTATATACCCTTTGTTGGCAATGACACAGGTCAAACGTTTTCTGTAAGTCTTCACAAGGTTTTCACACACTGTTGCTGGTATTTTGGCCCATTCCTCCATGCAGATCTCCTCTAGAGCAGTGATGTTTTGGGGCTGTCGCTGGGCAACACGGACTTTCAACTCCCTCCAAAGATCTAGCAAACTTCAGACGGGCCTGGACATGTACTGGCTTAAGCAGGGGGACACGTCTGGCACTGCAGGATTTGAGTCCCTGGCGGCGTAGTGTGTTACTGATGGTAGGCTTTGTTACTTTGGTCCCAGCTTTCTGCAGGTCATTCACTAGGTCCCCCCGTGTGGTTCTGGGATTTTTGCTCACCGTTCTTGTGATCATTTTGACCCCACGGGGTGAGATCTTGCATGGAGCCCCAGATCGAGGGAGATTATCAGTGGTCTTATATGTCTTCCATTTCCTAATAATTGCTCCCATAGTTGATTTCTTCAAACCAAGCTGCTTACCTATTGCAGATTCAGTCTTCCCAGCCTGGTGCAGGTCTACAATTTTGTTTCTGGTGTCCTTTGACAGCTCTTTGGTCTTGGCCATAGTGGAGTTTGGAGTGTGACTGTTTGAGGTTGTGGACAGGTGTCTTTTATACTGATAACAAGTTCAAACAGGTGCCATTAATACAGGTAACAAGTGGGGGACAGAGGAGCCTCTTAAAGAAGAAGTTACAGGTCTGTGAGAGCCAGAAATCTTGCTTGTTTGTAGGTGACCAAATACTTATTTTCCACCATAATTTGCAAATAAATTCATTAAAAATCCTACAATGTGATTTTCTGGAAAAAAATTCTCAATTTGTCTGTCATAGTTGACGTGTCCCTATGATGAAAATTACAGGCCTCATCTTTTTAAGTGGGAGAACTTTCACAGTTGGTGGCTGACTAAATACTTTTTTTCCCCACTGTACATGTCATCCATATGCACTGGAATAGCAAATGGAGGCCACTTTCACCCCGGTACGTTTTTCACTCATGTTGGTAGGCTACTCTGGTAATTTCGCTGCAGTGACAGGTGATATTCTGCCATGGGCTCTCCAAACCTGTTCCTGCAGCTACCCAGTGCTTGATTTGGGAAACCAAGTGAAATCTGTTCGGGAACATCAATAGTAACATGTTTTCACAAAGAAACATATTTAATTAAACTGTTGACAGCCCCTCTCTCTGCACGCTGGAGAAAGGAATGAAGGAGAGAGGGGGGGAGAAAGAAATTCACGGTGGTGAGACATTCTGGAGCTAAAGGCAATGTGTCTGCCATTATTAAAAATGACCTATTGCTAGGCTATTCTGAATTTGTTCAAATTAGTGGATTTGGCTTTTTCAGCCACACTCGTTGCTGCCACATGTATAAATTCAAGCACACCGCCATGCAATCTCCATAGACAAACATTGGCAGTAGAATGGCCTTACTGAAGAGCTCAGTGACTTTCAACGTAGCACCGTCATAGGATGCCACCTTTCCAACAAGTCAGTTCGTCAAATTTCTGCCCTGCTAGAGCTGCCCTGGTCAACTGTAAGTGCTGTTCTTGTGAAGCGGAAATGTCTAGGAGCAACAACGGCTCAGTTGCGAAGTGGTAGGCCACACAAGCTCATGTTCGATGAGCAGGTGTCCACATACTTTTGGCATATGCCGACGCAGAAACTCTAATATGCATATGGGTGTTTTGAATTAATCCTCAGCTTAGAAAGAGCTGTCCACTTCGTTGTGTTAGGCTTTGAAACAACATCCACAACAACCATGTTTTCCACTCAGTTTCAACCTGTTGTTGAACTTCTTTCTTCTAATTGATCAATCACAGTGAGGTGAGTATTAAAAGCAGGATACTGATAAGTCTGATGGATTTTCAATTGCATTTGCAATGGCGTCAGAGTGGTTAGAGGGACAACAGAACCCAGGCCATTAGCGACCTGATGGTAGTTAGCGAGTTGGGTTCTACCAACACATGTCCAGAGTGCATAAGAGGAGATTACCGTGACTCAACGGTCACGTAGAATTTTACTGCCGGTGTGGCATTAATACGGTCACCGCAACAGCCCTAGTTGTCACCATACCAGAATTTTTACTTTGATACTGATACCAGGTTTAGTATCACGATACTCGATACCAAAACGACACCACTGCAAAGAAATATGGCGTATTAGCCAAAGTCTCAGAATCTATGCATTTGACATTTTAGATTTTTGAATCTATGCATTAATAAATAAAATTATACAATCAATTTGACTTCGTTTTTTACCATTAACAACATAATGGTAATACTTCTTTTGAAAGATAGATCACTAGTCTATTAATAAACTGATTAAATCAAGATGTAGCCTAAGCCTATTCACAGTACAGGTGAGTGCATATTCAATAGGAGTGTGTGAATGCATTGAGTTATTGAGATTGTTTTGGCTGATTTCATGGGGCTTCTAATTTTATTGTACTGATCAACAACATTTGCATTGATGAAGCACTCTCTTATTTTATAAGTGTGTGCGCGGTCTCTAAGCCCCATGACATCATTCACACACAGTCAGTTCGAGGCTTGAGCAGAGAAGGTCTTGACTGGGAGAGACATGAGGTAGGGAAGATGAAGTGAATGAAAACTATTTGGTGACAATCAACTTCGAAATCAGCAATATTTTGCGTTATGGTTTGCATATTATCACAAACAAGGTACTAGGGTAGTGAACTGATGTTAGTTTCAGCTGTAAGCTATCCAGGAAAGTTAGCCTACAAAGCTGGAAGCTACCGGTATCTTCTTTCATTGTTTTGCGAACTGTAATTAACAGTTTGAACATTTCTACATGCCGTGTTGCATTATTCAAGTGTGTTAACTTCTGTGCAGCATGAGTGGTGATGCAGCCCAGACTCCCAGTGAGTGCAGTGGTTCCTCAGAACAGGCTAGTGCTAGCAATGGGTAAGTGGAGCAGGCACGGAGCAGGGACATCGGCTGCGCTGGTAGACCGACTTGATCCTCTCTCAATCAGTAAACGACGTGAGGAATTAAACAGAAGTACCGAAAGTAACAAATTCTAGGACCGCACCGGTTTTTCATGTTCTAGTATCGAAAAAGTACAGCTGTTTCGGTACACTGTGAAACATGTACTGCACCCGTATGCCTGGTAGTGAATAGAGACTGGAGGGCATAGGGGTTTTCTTGCTTAAAGGAGTTGGGTCATATTCAGTAGTAGGGCACTGTAGCAAAACATTTTGCTACATAAATAGAGAAATGTACGGTTGTGATGGGCTATACCTGTGTGTGGACGGTGGAAACGGACGTCACTTCAACGTTGAACACCCCTCTGTGGTTATCCACCCATTTCATCCCTGGTAGAGGAACGTCAGGGGAGAGGACAGAGTAGGACTGGGGAGGTTTCTCTAGAGACACAGGGAGACAGAAGCTTCCTGTACGCAGACGCCCATTCTGAAGCATGGGGATCCACTGAGGAAGGAGAGAAAAACATGATTAGGGCCGGAAAAACAATAAAGGCATGTTCATTTTCATACACGTGTGCTTGTATGAGGTGTGTGTGTGTGTGCGTTACATTTGTACGTGCGTTCGCATGCACACACCTGTGTATGTGTGTGTGTGTGTGTCTGTCTGTGACATGCACGCATATCATTGTGCATATGTGCGTGCACACGCGTGTACATGCATTTGCACGTGTGTCTGCAGTAGTTACCGTGTATCCCACAGGGGTCTCCAGGGGGGTGTTCTGTTTCTGCTGGCAGCTGACATGGTAGAAGGTGAACAGAACGTGGTGGTGGTCAGTCAGAGAGGCCGGCAGCTTGATTTTCACCTCATCATGGAAGTCTGGGGACCTGCATGGGAAACACAACAGAGACCGAATTTAATGGTTGGTTATAGGAATAAAATTATGGTTTTATTATGGTTAGTGGGGTTTAGGGGTTAGGGCTGTACAGGAATAAACATCTAAAGAAGGATTGAGAAGACCTAAGAAAGACCACAACCATTACAGACAGAGTCATGGTCGCTTAAGGCTGTATAGGAATGAGAACAGGCTCTAAATTACATGGTTGGTTAGGGCTGTATAGGAATGAGAACAGGCTCTAAATTACATGGTTAGTTAGGGCTGTATAGGAATGAGAACAGGCTCTAAATTACATGGTTGGTTAGGGCTGTATAGGAATGAGAACAGGCTCTAAATTACATGGTTGGTTAGGGCTGTATAGGAATGAGAACAGGCTCTAAATTACATGGTTGGTTAGGGCTGTATAGGAATGAGAACAGGCTCTAAATTACATGGTTGGTTAGGGCTGTATAGGAATGAGAACAGGCTCTAAATTACATGGTTGGTTAGGGCTGTATAGGAATGAGAACAGGCTCTAAATTGCATGGTTGGTTAGGGCTGTATAGGAATGAGAACAGGCTCTAAATTACATGGTTAGTTAGGGCTGTATAGGAATGAGAACAGGCTCTAAATTACATGGTTGGTTAGGGCTGTATAGGAATGAGAACAGGCTCTAAATTACATGGTTGGTTAGGGCTGTATAGGAATGAGAACAGGCTCTAAATTACATGGTTGGTTAGGGCTGTATAGGAATGAGAACATGCTCTAAATTACATGGTTGGTTAGGGCTGTATAGGAATGAGAACATGCTCTAAATTACATGGTTGGTTAGGGCTGTATAGGAATGAGAACAGGCTCTAAATTACATGGTTAGTTAGGGCTGTATAGGAATGAGAACAGGCTCTAAATTACATGGTTGGTTAGGGCAGAGGTTTATAGCAATAAACAACATCCTAATAAGTCCAAAGAAAGAAGCAGCAAGCCTTTTTCTCATGGAGAAGACAAAATAGTTTGTTTGTTTGTGGATAAAGGGTAGGAACATCCTCTGGAGCAGGACTGGAGCAGCAGCAACCTTTTCCCCAATGGGAAAGTTCCATTATTGGCTTGGCTGGACGGGGGGATTGTAGCCTAAACATCCAAAGTGCAAAGGTGGAACCTTTCCAAACATGTGATCACTTTTTTTAGACTGATGCTTAAGAACGCCTCAGAACATCATAAAAGGAGGCATGAACGGCGTGTGTTAGACCAGCTAAGACATCAGCTCACACTATACCAGTTCATCCGCTTGTAAAAAAGGCCCTAAGCAGACTTCATACAAAATGAAAGATGGGTCTGAGAGCCTCACCTGGTATGATATACCACGGCAGTGTATGCCTCTCTGGTGTAGTCTCCACAGCTGGACTTCCCAAAAATCACCTGGGGGAGAAAGAAACAGAGGAAGTACAGCGAACAGGGTTTGTATGCAGTGGATAGTAGACAGACTTCTGTTTGTCTACAGGTCTTAAAACGATTTGTACAATACTTTAGTAACAGAACTCAAATACTTGAACACCATTCATTATGCTTTACAATCCATTTCCAAGAATTCAGTCTAGGATTGTGCAGCAGTACCTGGTAAGTACTAAAATACCCTAATAACTCTAAGTATTCTCTGAAAGCTGTGTCAGCACTTTGTGAGTGAGTGAGTGAGCGTGTGCGTGAGAGTGTGTGCGTACGTACCTACATGTGTACAATACATCATTGCTTACCGGCATAGCGTTGTTGGGGTCCTCCCCGTTCATAAACTGTACTTTCACTGTGATGTTTCGGGCGGAGCCTTGACGGTTGGCGAAGTTCAGGCTGTGTGGGTTCACATACAGCAGGTTCCTGAGGGACACACATTCCCATTATGAAACCAAACAGGAACACATGAGCTCAACCCACATAGCAGCAACTTTGACAGGTCTTTGAGTGAATTTCACAACCTTGTGACCTCACCATTCTCCTTAGGACATTACATTCATCCATCATATAATGTACTGTACATATCATAGCTGACCATGGTACAAAACACTCGTACAGTAGTATCTGATCTGCACAGCCATCAATAGGTCAGTGTTTGGAGTGAGCAAGGGCACTGATTGGCGGAGAAGGAAGGCTAGTTCTGTCAATCACTCTGGATCCACACAAACTGTAGTTGACCTAAATTCTCTGCTGGGATGACCCGCTTCAGGGTGCAGGGGAGCATGTTTTGCCTTACTGTACCCACTGCTAGGGGCAATGCCATGGCCAACTGTATCATGTTCAATACGGTCACTGTTCATCATTGACTTTGACAACTGTAAACAACCGATGAAAGATGAAATTTGCATAGATATTTTCCATCAAAGAAAAGTGTCTCTAGTGTCTCTTGGACAATATTGAGGTAGCCTTTATGTCCTAAGTCAGCTGGGCTTCAGTCAACGAGCTGGACACACACAGTGAAGGGTTTCCAGGGTGATATCCACAGAAAGTCAGAGAGAGCCGCAGCGCAGTGGCCTGACCACAGTTACGTAGATCCCTCCGCATGAGAGGGTCACCAAGGACCACAGCTGTGATGACAACAGTCAAACCGTGGGAATCCCTAATCCACTCTCTCTCAGTTCCTCTCCCTTCGACCCTCCCTTTGTTCCCTTTCTTACTAGCTGGTCACGCGTCTCCATGGCATAAAGGCAAAAAGGAGTCATTTGTTCCAACTTGATCGTTCTTTATTGAGGCATCCATTCTGATTTTAGAACGATGTAATTGCATTAACCCCCAGGCAGAAGCCATTCTTACAAACACCTATTGACCGGGCACAGCTTCCTTTTCAGCAACAGGGTCAATTCTCTCCTATTGGTCCTTCAGCCTCCACAGATTAATCTCAGGTTAATCAATGACTTGACTCAGAGTAGCTGTGTATGTTACCAAACCATGCCTAAGCACTGTTTCAAAACCCCTGGGCGTCCCACCCCCACACAGCCCCCCTTTAACCCCTACCACCTCCCCTTACCAGTGGGTACACAACCCCACCACCCTCATCCCCCTATGGATACACAAAGGGAGCAGTACATTGTTTACTGTGTATAGACTGAGGGATTAAGGCCAAGTCCTGGACACCAGGCAGGCCAGGCGAAACACAGCCTGTAGTGGGGGACCCTACAGGCTGTGTTTCGCCTGGCCTGCCTGGTGTCCAGGAGGGCACACAGCATGCCACGCAGGGAGAGAGTGATGAAAGAGCTGGGGCCCCCTGACAACACACAGCAGTTACACATAATAGGTTATTATTAGCAGCTACTAGCTGCAGTAGTAGTTATGAATCATGGCATGAGGGATCAAATCAACTAATTAATTAATCATAGTCCTCAATCAATAATTTAACTGTATCCTAGAATTGGATGAATTTGGTGTATTACTGCTTGGCTGGAACAAGAGCCTGCACCCAAACTGGCCCATCCTGCCGTTTGCCGACCCATGGCATGAACATGTTAGGGTAAATAAGTTAAAGCCCCCTGGGCTCATTCTAAAGGTCGGCCAGAGGTCAAAGTAAGAGGCCACCAGGGCAGGCCAGGACCATTTACATTGACAGCACTTGTCTCATTTACATTTTAGTAATTTAGCAGATGCTCTTATCCAGAGCGACTTACAGTTAGTGAGTGCATACATTTTCATACTGGCCCCCCGTGGGAAACGAACCCACAACCCTGGCGTTGCAAGCGCCATGCTCTACCAACTGAGCTACAGGGGAATACTGTAGGCATGCTACATGTCCCAATGTGAATACTGGACCCTGTCTGTGCTCCCCACAGATGTAGGAAGGAGAACATACAGTGCATTCAGAAAGTATTCACACCCCTTTACTTTTTCCACATTTTGTTGTGTTACAGGTTGAATTAAAAATGTATTAAATTGAGATTTTTGTCAGTGGCCTACACGAAATACCCCATAATGTCAAAGTGGAAGTATGTTTTTCTAAATGTTTACAAATTAATATAAAATGAAAAGCTGAAATGTCTTGAGTCAATAAGTATTCAACCACTTTGGTATGGCAGTAAGTAAAGATTTGGTTAACAAGTCACATAAGTTGCATCAACACACTGTGTGCAATAATAGTGCTTAACATGATTTTTGAATGACTACCTCATCTCTGTACCCACCACACACAGTTATCTGTAAGGTCCCTCAGTCGAGCAGTGAACTTCAAACAGATTCAACCACAAAGACCAGGGAGGTTTCCAATGCCTCCCAAAGAAGGGCACCTATTGGTAGATGGGTAAAAATAAAAAAGCAGACATTGAACATCCCTTTGAGCGTGGTGAAGTTATTAATTACAATTTGGATGGTGTATCAATACACCCAGTCACTACAAAAGACACAGGCGTCCTTCCTAACTCAGTTGCCGGAGAGGAAGGAAACCGCTCAAGGATTTCATCATGAGGCCAATGGTGACTTTAAAACAGTTATAGTTTAATGGCTGTGATAGGATAACACCGAGGATGGATTTACAACGATTTAGTTACCCCACAACACTAACCTACATGACGGAGTGAAAAGGAAGCAAGCCTGTACAGAATACAAATATTCCAAAACATGCATCCTTTTTGCAACAAGGTACTAAAATAATCCTGCAAATAATGTGGCAAAGCAATTCGTTTTTGTCCTGAATACAAAGAGTTGTAATGTGTTATGTTCAGGGCAAATCCAATAAAAGAGTCCCACTCTCCATATTTTTAAGCATAGTGGTGGCTGCATCATGTTATGGGTATGCTTGTAATCGTTAAGGACAGGGGAGTTTTAGGATAAAAAAAATAAACTTAATGGTGCTAAGCACAGGCAAAAACATGGTTCAGTTTGCTGTCCACCAGACACTGGGAGATGAATTCACCTTTCAGCAGGACAATAACCTAAATCACAAGAGCAAATCTACACTGGAGTTGCTTAACAAGAAGACAGTGAATGTTCCTAAGTGGCCGAGTTACAGTTTTGACTTAAATCTGCTTGAATATCTATGACAAGACCTGAAAATGGTTGTCTAGCAATGATCAACAACCAATTTGACAGAGCTTGAAGAATTTTGAAAATAATAAATGGGAAGATGTTACACAATCCAGGTTGTGGAAAGCTCTTAGAGACTTACCCAGAAAGACAAAGCCTTAATCGCTGCCAAAGGTGATTCTAACATGCATTGACACAGGGGGTTGAATACTTATGTAATCAAGATATATCAGTGCTTAATTGTTCCTGTTTTTTGTATTTTTTAAAATACAAATGTTTGAATTTCTCTTCCACTTTGACAGAATATATTGTGTAGATAGTTGACAAAAATTAACAACAAAATGTGGAAAAAGTCAAGGGGTGTGAATACTTTCTGAAGGCACTGTATAGGGAGTAGGGAATCATGTAGCCAGCTTTAAGCTAATAAAACAGCTCAGAATCAGATATGAAATGTGTTTGCTCAGAAACTCACTCTTACTAACGACATATTGCAGCCAAGGGTCTCTGTACTCTTTACACATGAGCAAATAGCCCAGTGTATCTGCTGTGCTATGAACTGGAGTTACCTGCGTCTAACGGCAGGGTTTAGTCATTACAGGAAACAAATGCTAAAACTTCGCTCTGACAAAGGAGAAGCTAGCTACCTCTCCACAATGTGTCAGCTAGTAACTCTGTTGAAGGGAAGTTGCTGTCCAATACTATTTTCTCATTATCTTCTGGTGTTTCATTTGAAACTTTTAATCAAACTAAAAAGGCCAAAGTTGCTAGAGACCCCCCACTCTCTCCATCTACCACCCAATAGCATATACAGTAGAGTAGGACTAATATCATTTAGAGTCACTGAACCACATTGAAACATGCTGTCGAGACAGTTTGACCAAAAGCTCAACGTAGTCAGATTATTGAGAGCATTAAGATAATCTTGGCTAAGTAGGAAGAACAAAGGATGGTCACAAAGAGAAACGCTGATCGCAGCCCTGTCAGATTACAGAACTAGAATGGAGTTCAATACAGCAACAGAAGGCTACATGAATTTAGGCCCACCTTCGTAATCATCATTAGTGGATGTACAGTAATGGTAAAGTGGTTTTCGAACAAACAGCCAAGAACAAACCACTGACTAAGAGCTCCCATTAAAATAGATTTTACGAGCGGACACACTGTATACCAAAGAGTGCTTGAAAAAGGTGCAGGGAAGTCAGTACCTTTCCTCCTGTTCTTTTCAGTAGAAGTCACTAGATGTTCAGAGAGAGATCGGAAAGACTAGACTACATTAAATCAGAATAGAATGATGAAACAATAATAACCAAGATGATGAGTTCATACATTTTCAAACTTAGCACATTTCACCCCCCCCCCCCCAATGCAAACTACAGCAAAACCCATAGCAATGATGACATCAATCCACCAGTACATTCAGTACACCTCATCTAGACCCGGCAAGAGCCCCAGGGAGAGTAATGCCGGGCTGATTCAGCAGGATGTTAAATCAAACCCAGAGACATCAACTGGATGCTGTATTATCAATCACGGTGAGGTGTGGCTGCTATGAGGTGAGATCTGAGATTGATTGGGATGAATGATCCATCAAAACTGATGGCCTTCCATTGTTGGCTTTCTGCTGGTCAGCTAAAGCAGAGTAGTGCAGATGGGAGTAGGGTGGGTGTGGAGGGGGATTTGGGAGGTAAAGAGGGAAGGAAGGGGAGGGGGGTGCTGTTGTGCTGAAGGGGTGTATTTGCTGTTCACTCACTGCATGATTTGTTTGTTCTTGGAGGGTGGGGTCTGAGGGGGCTCCCAATGGGATTTCAGGGGGCACAGTAGCTCAAGCATAACAGGGCTTAATGATCAACTAATCTCCCCTCCCCTTGCTGGACGGGGGTATATAACACAGACCTGCCTGCTGCTCTGACATCTTTCCAGCAGAGAGAGACAGAGAGGGGGAGGGAGAGAGAGGTAGAGGGAGAGACTGAGTGAGAAGTCCAGACAGAGTAGGTCAGAACAGAGGAAGAAGAGAGTGAAAGCAATAGAGAGAGACCACTTCTTGTTGTCTTCTTGCACACAGAGATATTTAACAATGAAGCTCATCTGCCTCTTGTTCCTGGTCCTGGTGGTTCTGTCTGTAGCCCAGGCAGCTCCTCAGGACTCCTCCAGGGTCTATCCCACCGTACACTCTCAACTCCAGCCCCAGACGCAGCCTCCAGCCGAGGCCAAGTCCCGTTTCGCTATGCTGGACGATGTCCGTCTCCTGGCCAACGGTTTGCTCCAGCTGGGTCAGAGCCTCAGGGAGTTTGTCCACAAGACAAAGGCCCAGATTAACGAAATCTTCCAGAAGCTGACCAACTTCGACCGCTCCTTCTATCAGCTCTCCGTGGTCACCTCAGAGATCAAGGAGGAAGAGGAGGAGCTAAAGAAGACCACCACGTTCCTGAAGGCCAACAACGAGGAGATCCGGAACTTGTCACTGGAGATCAACACCAAGATCAATAGTATTCTGCAGGAGAGGAGCCTGCTGCAGAGTCAAGTAGGGGGGTTGGAGGAGAAGCTGAAGGGACTGTCGGAGAGCATGATGCCGAAAGAGCAGCTCAGTGAGATCAAGTCACTCAAGGTACGCTGCTGTCAGTCACTCATACTAATCAATAATAAGATGTATAATTTATTTTGTTTCAATGTGAAATGTCTTTGTTTTAGAATAAGATGTGTTTATGCCGCATGTATTCAACATATTTCAGCACGTTTAAAGTTCCTTCCTACTAAATGTTGCATCCAACTTTCAATTGCTGAATTCATTGAGAAGTTTAAGTTATTAGCCTAATGAAAACATACCGTTTTAATGACTAATAATGCTTTCAACTTCAAGTTATTGGAAAATGTCCTTTAATGTGAGAATTAACAAGACAGTGTCAACTGGTCTGTTTCAGGACGTGATTGAGGCTCAGGAGACGACCATCACTGACCTGCTGAAAGCCGTGAGGGAGCAGCACCATCAGCTCAACCACCAGAAAACTAAGATCAAGACTCTGGAGGAAAAGGTACACATCTCTGCTGCTTAGAGCTTCTCCACTTCTATACAGTAGACCAAAGGTAATGGCCATTTACTGAAAACTAGAGTTAGATTTTATCCCTGTCCAATCAGTGTATAGAAAGGACACAAAAAAATATTTAACAAGACAACACCATAACGATTTGTTTGCTTGCTATTCCAGATCAGCATCAATCATTTCCAAGACACGACTGACAAAGCAATGGGTTCCGACTCAGAGAACCCAGACATGTTTGAGTACCTGACAGGCAACTCCACTGGTGAGGACACAGACCTACCCGTGGACTGCAGTGATCTTTTTAACAGAGGAGAGAGGAACAGCGGGGTGTACCCCATCAAGCCAAATCAGTCGGAGCCTTTCAATGTGTACTGTGAACTGACCTCCGGTAAGACAACACTTTATTTAAAGTCATTAGCCTACATTGTCTTTAAAAAGGTAACTGACTGAACAGCCAAACAATTCAGAGATTCCATGTGTCAAGCTATTTCCCTGTGCTACATCGGCTAAATCCCTTCAATGGACAGTCTAAATAAAGACCGGACTAAACAATCTCCTCTATAGGAAGAATGGTCATACAGGCTATCAGAAGGATATAAGTGCCATCATCTTTCCCTAATCAGTCTAGAGAAAGGAACTGGACTTTGTTGTTGTTGTTGTGATCCTCTGCCTCTCCATGTATTGACCACATCTCCCGTCTACAGGAAGAGGTTCAACAGTCATCCAGCGCAGGGAGGAGGGGTCCGTGGATTTTCACCAGACATGGGAGAAGTACGAGAACGGATTTGGGGATCTGGAAAGTGAGTTTGGTCTATTTCTTTCTATCAGTGATGTAGAGACCATTAATACAGCTCAATACATTACAAGAAAAATATAAGTTATGCCTTTATGACTCAATTCAACTCAGTTCAGAGTTAAACGTCCTGTTATAAGAGAAAGAGAGAGAAAAAGAGACGCCTATACCTGATTATCCCCGTTTCCTTAATAATCCTTTATAGTTTCCGGTCTACAAAGAGCCAATACAACCACTCCCTCCACCGCTCTTAAGTACTTCCTGAAGGAACGGCTGACAGAAAACAGTCATTGTAGATTATCAGGTCCCGTTGACAGATTGACTTCCTCTATTGTCTGACTAGACAAAGCACCTGCAGCACTTCCCTTCCACCAGCCAGGCTTGGACCCCAGCCCATAGACCTACACTACTACTGCATTCCAACAGAGCCACAGGTCCTTTAGCCTATGAATTGTTCCATGTCAGTTTCTGTCGCTGCTACTAGCTAATGATGTCATCACACCCATGACTACAGCCAGAGGCTAGGGGAAAAGAGTATCGAGTGTCGGAACTTGTTTTCACACTATTTACCACGAGTCAGGCAGTGGAGGCTGCTGAGGGGAGGACGGCTCATAATAATGTCTGGAACGGAGCGAATGGAATGGCATCAAACAAATGGAAACCATGTTTGATGTATTTCAAATCAAATCTTATTGGTCACATACACACGTTTAGCAGATGTTATTGCGGGTGTAGCGAAATGCTTGTGTTTCTAGCTCCAACAGTGCAGTAATATCTAACAATTCACAACACACACAGAACTCTAATTTGATCCCATTCCACTTATCGGGCTCCAGACATTACCAAGAGATCGTCCTCCACAGTTAAGGTGCCACCAACCTCCTGTGGAGTCATGGGCCGTGGCATACAGAAACAGCTGAAGCCAATGAAAACAAAGTACAGCATCAGAAAGTCAGAACTTTATTGTCCATTAAAGCTTTAGATCGATTGCCAGTTGATGACAGAATGTTGGTGTCTGTTATCTGTATGTTTCCAAAGAACAGCCTCAGTGCTTGTTGACTGTCTGTTATAGCCCTGTGAACATTCCACAACGGTGTGTGTGTGTTCCTGTGAGTTGTAGAGGAGAGTTCGGAGTGTCTAACATTGTGTGTGTTATCTGTGTTATTGTAGGAGAGTTCTGGCTGGGCCTGATAAAGATCCACAGCCTGGCTGGTCAGGGTGACTCTATCCTGCGTATTGAGCTAGAGGACTGGAAGGAGGAGAGGAGGTCAGTAGAGTACCAGTTCACCCTGGAGGGCCCCCAGACCCACTACACCCTCCACCTCACCCACCTGTCAGGTGACCTGCCTGACGCCATGGGCAACCACACCAGCATGATGTTCTCCACCATGGACCGAGACAACTACAACCACCAGGACTCAAACTGTGCCAAAAACTACACAGGTGGGTCTACTGACTACTACACTCCAGGCACAGGTATATACCACACACCTGATGCAACTCCAGGTACTGACTACACACTTGATACAGGTACACTGTACTGTCTGGTACCATACAGCTGTTAAATACATTTCCAAGCAGACAGCACAGAGATGGGTGACTATGGGTTCTACACTTGTTATAGAATTTAACCCACTCTTTTCCCCATTCCTTGCAGGTGGCTGGTGGTTCAACGCCTGTGGTGACACCAACCTGAACGGCAGGTACATGTGGCTGAGGTCAAAGGGTCGTTCCATGAGGAGGAAAGGGATCCAATGGAAACCTCTGGGCACCTCCTACTCCCTCAAGACCACCAAGATCTCCATACGACCCGCCTGAACCCGTCCCCCTCGCCTCAAGTTTCCACTAACCCTTCTATTCCTTCCATTACAACTCGTTGGCATGGTGACAGATATGCCCCCCTCGCCCAGAACATTAAAATTGACCACCCCACCCTCCCAGTTACACATTGTTGTCATGGTAACAACAGATAGTGCAGCTGGGTTGTTGGCAGCAGAAAAAACTACCAATTCGTATCTATGTCAGAGAATAGAAGACGATTCATCAGTGATGCAACAACCGCAGTCAGCCGGTCAGTGACCTCACAAATTTGTTCAAGAAACGCCAATAAAGTTGGGTAACACCTGGGAGGGGTGGTCTGGGTTCCTAACCGACACGTTTTTGTTTGGTCAGGATGGAATGTCAGATGATTCAACACTTTCTGGTCTGGGCCATATCACAATAACAGCACTGAAAAGTTATTTTCAACTGACGGATGAAAAAAAAAGATTACAAAGCAATATATAACCGACACACCACTCTGCTTTGGTATAATGAATTAAGTGCATGTGACAACGGCATAATCCTAACAGCCCTACTATCTAAGCATGTATCGCTCTGTGTTGTATTGCTGAATGTACTAAATATCCACAAGTAATTAGACCAAGATCAACATGATGCATAGGTCTTCCAAAGTAGGATATGAGTGTTTTCACGGTCTTTTGAACTTTATACTGTATTTAAAACAATTTTCATAATGCTGTATTAAATGTGCTGCAAGCTTAGTTATTTCCATTGATCATATCATTGGGTCATATTGACTCCTCGTCTCCTGTCTACTCAGTCTCCTTTCTACTGCATTTAAACGGCTGTTACATATTTTATGTTTCTTACTACTAATACTTTATAATACCATATTTATAAAGACAAATAAAATCAACATACTCAAAACACAAATACTCCAAGTCTGTCCTTTGTATTCTGTTCAAAGGAAGAAAACAAACTGGGCTGTTGATCTTAATGATATCTTTGCAGGTTAACTAATACTGTACAATGGAACTCTGACTTATGACTTGTGGTTGATCATGCAGACCTCACACCCCTCTCTGGCCTTTAAACTAGAGATGGGAAGAAAAATAATAATAATAGATACAGTTACATATCGGAATATTTTTTACGAAATCTTATCGTTTTCACAACATCGCAATATTATTTTTTGCTAGTTGGCTCTACCTGCACCAAAACTCCAGTATTTTTCCTTCATGGCTTGTTCTCCATCTTACTTTTAAATAGGGAGCCCATTTTTCCCCCAGCACTTTAATTTCCATGACTGATCAAAACTTGTTTTCTCATGGCTCTCTCATCTCTCTGCAGCCTACATAAGGTGAACCGCAATTAAACCACAGTATCGAATCGCTATACATATAGGATCGTGATAATCGCAATACATATCGCATCGGCACCTAAGTATCGTGATAATATCCTATCATGAGGTCCATGGCAATTCCCAGCCCAACTATAAACTCAACAGCAGTCTGATCGGCCCACAATGACTGTTGACAACACTCCTGAAACAGTCATCATTTGCATTAACGGTCTTACGCAACTGAGGGCCCAACATACAGGGACCACACTGTGCATTGGCTACTGTACCCAGATCTACTGCTTATCCAATCAACAAGCATGTAAATGTACATTTGAAAATAAACTCCAGAGCTCACAGCGTTTGTACTCCATCATTAACCAGATAGTTGCAGAGTCACTACTAAAGCAGAGTCACTACTAAAGCAGAGTCACTACTATAGCAGAGTCACTACTAAAGCAGAGTCACTACTAAAGCAGAGTCACTACTAAAGCAGAGTCACTACTAAAGCAGAGTCACTATTATAGCAGAGTCACTACTAAAGCAGTCAGGATCTCAGCTAGGAAGGCCGGTCATATTGGCTGGCGACAGTTGTACAGTGGGGAAAATAAGTATTTAGTCAGCCACCAATTGTGCAAGTTCTCCCACTTAAAAAGATGAGAGAGGCCTGTAATTTTCATCATAGGTACACGTCAACTATGACAGACAAAATGAGAATTTTTTTTCCAAAAAATCACATTGTACGATTTTTAAGGAATTTATTTGCAAATGATGATGGAAAATAAGTATTTGGTCAATAACAAAAGTTTCTCAATACTTTGTTATATACCCTTTATTGGCAATGACACAGGTCAAACGTTTTCTGTAAGTGTTCACAAGGTTTTCACACACTGTTGCTGGTATTTTGGCCCATTCCTCCATGCAGATCTCCTCTAGAGCAGTGATGTTTTGGGGCTGTCGCTGGGCAACACAGACTTTCAACTCCCTCCAAAGATTTTCTATGGGGTTGAGATCTGGAGACTGGCTAGGCCACTCCAGGACCTTCAAATGCTTCTTACGAAGCCACTCCTTCGTTGCCCGGGCGGTGTGTTTGGGATCATTGTCATGCTGAAAGACCCAGCCACGTTTCATCTTCAATGCCCTTGCTGATGGAAGGAGGTTTTCACTCAAAATCTCACGATACATGGCCCCATTCATTCTTTCCTTTACACGGATCAGTCGTCCTGGTCCCTTTGCAGAAAAACTGCCCCAAAGCATGATGTTTCCACCCTCATGCTTCACAGTAGGTATGGTGTTCTTTGGATGCAACTCAGCATTCTTTGTCCTCCAAACACGACAAGTTGAGTTTTTACCAAAAAGTTATATTTTGGTTTCATCTGACCATATGACATTCTCCCAATCCTCTTCTGGATCATCCAAATGCACTCTAGCAAACTTCAGATGGGCCTGGACATGTACTGGCTTAAGCAGGGGGCCACGTCTTGCACTGCAGGATTTGAGTCCCTGGCGGCGTAGTGTGTTACTGATGGTAGGCTTTGTTACTTTGGTCCCAGCTCTCTGCAGGTCATTCACTAGGTCCCCCCGTGTGGTTCTGGGATTTTTGCTCACCGTTCTTGTGATCATTTTGACCCCACGGGGTGAGATCTTGGGTGGAGCCCCAGATCGAGGGAGATTATCAGTGGTCTTGTATGTCTTCCATTTCCTAATAATTGCTCCCACAGTTGATTTCTTCAAACCAAGCTGCTTACCTATTGCAGATTCAGTCTTTCCAGCCTGGTGCAGGTCTACAATTTTGTTTCTGGTGTCCTTTGACAGCTCTTTGGTCTTGGCCATAGTGGAGTTTGGAGTGCGACTGTTTGAGGTTGTGGACAGGTGTCTTTTATACTGATAACAAGTTCAAACAGGTGCCATTAATACAGGTAACGAGTGGAGGACAGAGGAGCCTCTTAAAGAAGAAGTTACAGGTCTGTGAGAGCCAGAAATCTTGCTTGTTTGTAGGTGACCAAATACTTATTTTCCACCATAATTTGCAAATAAATTCATTAAAAATCCTACAATGTGATTTTCTGGATTTTTTTCTCTCAATTTGTCTGTCATAGTTGACGTGTACCTATGATGAAAATTACAGGCCTCTCATCTTTTTAAGTGGGAGAACTTGCACAATTGGTGGCTGACTAAATACTTTTTTTCCCAACTGTATTTATTGGCTTTTCATTTTATTTTTAAATCGGCTAAAAGCCGGCTAAAGGAAACCCTGGCCCAATGTCAGGTGAAGAGCATGTCAACAGCCTCTGGTAAGGGCCCCCTCTCTCTTTCTTTCTCTCTCTCCATCCTTCCATGTCATAAAGTCGCTCTCTCGCTCTCCTCCGATAAGAGCCTTCTCTCTCCCTCTGACCTTGAATAAAATAGCAGCAGGGCTCAGGAGGTCACTCAACACAAGGTCGTGTGCAGTAGTCAGTCAGTCAGGCAGGCAGTCACACGGGACATGGGGTGATGTTACATAGTGTCAGGGAGGCCTGTATATTGTGTTGCTGTTCTTACAGTAGTGTTATCCCCATGGCTCAGAGGACAGCGAGAGTGGAAGGGAGAAAGACCCTTCGGTTCATCGGAGTTGCCCTCCAGGCTCCGCTGTTTGATCAGAACAGGCAGGTGGAAATACACCATCTCAAAAACAGGACTCTCTTTGTGTCACATTACCCTGAAGGACTAGGAATGACATCAACCTGTCAGGAAACGTCAATGCCCTGTAGGTGGTATTGGAATGGAGCTTAATATACATATCTATGCATATCATCATGTTCTCTTGCAGTGGTGTTCAGTGGGTTATGTTATTGGTAGAGTTGTGTTACCTCAGCTGTAGGTAGTGTTGTGTAATGCTAGGTAATGTAAGTGGTATTGTTTCATTACCTGTAGGTGGTGTTGGGTAATGTAAGTGGTATTGTTTCATTACCTGTAGGTGGTGTTGGGTAATGTAAGAGGTATTGTTTCATTACCTGTAGGTGGTGTTGGGTAATGTAAGAGGTATTGTTTCATTAGCTGTAGGTGGTGTTGGGTAATGTAAGAGGTATTGTTTCATTACCTGTAGGTGGTGTTGGGTAATGTAATGTAAGGTCATGTAAGTGGTATTGTTGTATTACCTGTAGGTAGTGTTGGGTACGTAGACATCCCTGGGGGGGAACTCCAATATCTCTCTGGTGGGGCGAACCCTGCTGTCTGGGTAGGGCTTGACCTGCTGGAGGTCAGGGGTCAAGCAGTAGTGGGGGTTCTCTGGGGCCGGGGATATGTCGATCTTCAGCTGGGCTGGAGGAACAAGACAGCATAGACACGACATCATCAACACACAGACCTCAACTAAAACCAGTGTCTCATGCCAGAGTCAGTCTTTCGCTAGCTCAGATTTAAGTCTGTCTGGAGGGACTACAAAGTCCCTTAAACTCCATTTATAATTCCCTTATAATAATAAATGTATATGACAATATAAATCAGAATATCTTTGCTGAAATACTGATGGTGGTGGTGTTAGTGTACCTGTGATGGGCCTCAGTCTCCTCAGCACTGAAGACGGCCTCCTCATGTCAGCCAGGAATTTATACAGGTCCTCGTCACTCAGTCGGTCTCCCTCCTGTCAAACAAACACAAATTAACACACTAAAACAAAAGTCAGTTCAGTTTGTGAGGCGAGTAGCAGAGTGTGGTGTGTGTATGGAGGTGTGTCATGACAGTGTGGCTCAGTCGGGAAGAAAATGTGGGGTGTGTGTGTGTGTAGACGTGAAGTGTCAGTATTGACCTGTTTGAAGAAATTGGTGACGGTGAGGGTAGCAGGTCTGAAGCTGGTCAGGCTACATGATTCATCTCCACTGGTGGTTCTCTCTAATGAGCGCCGTCCACCGATGCTCGAGTTCCTCCTCTCAGACCACGAACCTTTCCTCTCTGGGGGGGGGTCAACAGTTGATCAAAAGTTGAACTGAGTAGACAGTAGTCCCAGCATTGGCCTGCCTCTGTGTAGTTCAATTCAATACCACTCAGTCCAACTTTATTGTTCTCACCTGGCAGTCCCATCTCCAGCTCAGTGTCTCTCTCCAGACTGCCGGCGCTGTTCACGATGTTCATCAGGTGGATGGCTGTCCAGGCGAAGGGCATCCGGTACCGACCCAGACGCGTGCAGAACTGCTCTGACTGGCTCCGCAACTTGTCCAACTTCTCTTTGTTCTATATATAGAAAGAGAGAATCAATACAATAGAGAAATCTACCTCCATCTGTTTGGAGATCTACCCATCAACATCATCTACCACTAATGTGAGTCTATTGTTCATTTGACCATCAGGTTGCGAATTATCTTACTTTGGCTGCATCAGACTCTTTGAAGACCATGTACGGTTCTGCACACTCTCCTATGTCTCCCTGCTGCAACACCTTCTCCAGCTTGGGACAAACAACAAAGGAGAAGTTATCAGTCACTGTCCCCAAGACAGGAGAGAGGTTATCAGTCACTGTCCCCAAGACAGGAGAGAGGTTATCAGTCACTGTCCCCAAGACAGGAGAGAGGTTATCAGTCACTGTCCCCAAGACAGGAGAGAGGTTATCAGTCACTGTCCCCAAGACAGGAGAGAGGTTATCAGTCACTGTCCCCAAGACAGGAGAGAGGTTATCAGTCACTGTCCCCAAGACAGGAGAGAGGTTATCAATCACTGTCCCCAAGACAGGAGAGAGGTTATCAGTCACTGTCCCCAAGACAGGAGAGAGGTTATCAGTCACTGTCCCCAAGACAGGAGAGAGGTTATCAGTCACTGTCCCCAAGACAGGAGAGAGGTTATCAGTCACTGTCCCCAAGACAGGAGAGAGGTTATCAGTCACTAATCCCACAGACAGACAGAGGTGATGCTGATCCATGGGAGAGGAAGTCATGTGTGTGACTGTTTTCTCCATTTTGATTTTATCTCAATTTATTTGTAAAGTGTATTGACAGTTGAGACCCTGTGATGATTGACACTGACTTACCTGTATGACGAGGAAGACGTCCTGGGAGGGGTACGTGATGGAGAAAATGGCGGAGCGTGCCAGAGTAGAAATTGCTGCTGCCTGGATGTGGGGGCGCAGCATCCCTTTAGTCTGCTCTGAATTCAGGTCAAAGAAGAAGTTCTCCGATATCTGATGGCGACAGACACGTGAGCATTATACTAAAATACTGTAAAAGACAGCAGACTAATATTAACAACCATACTGTCTGCTGGTCCTGAAGTATGGTTCTGATAGTGCAACTTATTTCTCAATCTATTACCAATACCATATCTTAAAAAAAAGACAAAAATGTTATTGTTTCTTTACTGTAAATTGACTGAGAACTCACATGGAAGAGTAGGCAATTCGAGGGCAGAAATTTTGGACTTTTTTTAACAACGGTTACTGCTACCCTCTAGTGTTTGTTGGGAATGAGAAACGATTGAGTGGAGAGTCACTCATATAGATATATGGTATGATTTATAGAGTATTCACACAAGGAGAACAGGTCCAATACATACACTTTTATAGCCCAGTCATTTAGTTCACATGGACTTTTAATGGTTTTTCAGAGACTGACCCAACAACTCAGGGCCAAGTGGCATTGAGGAAAACAACAGCTTACCTTTCTCTTTTCCTTTACATCATATAAGGCCAAACAGGCGAATATGGGCTCGATTTCGATCTCAAATCTTCAAGGGGAAAAAGGATTGGGTCAGCAGAAGGCAGTTAAAAAGACAGTTAAAAGGCTTTGTAAAGGCTGTGTGTGTCCTCCACTTACTTCAAGGACAAGCACTTGACGAGTAGCCTCTGGCCAAAGTGTTCTTTAGGGACGTCAGGCACACAGTGGCGCTCTATTGGTTCCTCCTGAGGACGCACATACAAATAATAGTTATAGGAAAACCATGAACATAATAACAGTTATTGGAATGTACTGTGCAGGAGCCCTGTATCTCAGGAAAACATTTATTTTCACATTCAAAGTGTGAAATCAGTGGCACCTGCTTCATGACATTTCATCGCTTTAGAAATCCATATTAGACGTAACTATGGTGAAAGCATAACCATGGATGATGACACATTAATGTAATGAGACAGACATGCACTATGCCAAAGCAACAGCTGGCCTGACACTTCTAAAGGCACTATCTAGAGGACGGTGTGGGTCTCTCTGTGTATATACACCTCATCGAGGGCGGGGTGCAGGGCGAAGAGCTCGCGGTGGCGGTGGGACTTGCGGTGCTCCTCGTTGTGCCGGTCTATCTCCTCGTTGGGGGCCCGGTCAAGCAGGTGGGGCAGGACGGCGTCGGGGACAGAGTTCTTCAGGTCAAAGATACTACAGGCCCAGCTGCCACGCGGGGTGTCGTCAATGGACATGGACCTACGCTTCAGATCATCCTGGAAGACGACAGAAAAACACAGGTCAGGGACTAAACATACCACAAAAGATGAAGCGTAAGATGAACGCCACGTTGCTATGGGTTACCTGGTCGACTGCCCTGTTGCTATGGGTTACCAGGTCGACCGCCAAGTTGCTATGGGTTACCTGGTCAACTGCCCCGTTGCTATGGGTTACCTGGTTGACTGCCCCGTTGCTATGGGTTACCTGGTCGTCCTGGTAAGTGCTAACGTCTGGCATCTCATCGGCCTCAAACACCTGTTTGGGCAGGCCTTTCTGCCTCTCCTTCTGCCTGTCCAGGGTGTTAGGGTTAAACCCTGTACCAAGCTTATGGTATCTGTTGAAATAAGCAGAACATAATGTGAGTGTTAAGGTAAATAACTAGTTGCTAGCTGCTATGTGTTAAAAAAAAATATATATATATATATATAAAGTGTTAAATTGGGGGTGTTAAGGTTGAATGAATTGGTCTTATAAAAGGAAAAGCTCCTTAAATAACAGAGAGAGGAGCCTTACTTTCTGTTGACGATGGCCCAGTCCTCAGTGTAGGACCTGACACAGTCTCTGACGTGGGCGTCATTGTCCCTGGAACACAAAGAGACACAGCATTTCACAGTCACAGTTTCAACACCATGGGTGTATTCATTGAGGTTAAACGTTCAGATAGAAATGCAATCAATAAAGCAAACACGATGACCTATTTTACTTGACAAATATTCAATTCTGTCAGTTCATGTCTGTTTAGACAATCCATTTCTATCTAACCAGATCCCAGGCTGCAGCTCTCAGACACCATCAGCAGACAGTATCAAATCAATAGTGCTAATAAATCACTAGACTGAAGCAAATGTCCTGTCTGTATGGAGGATGGTAGCAGTAACAGCTGTAGTAATAGAATGAATAAAACTTGCTTGCAACCTCTAACCCTGACAATTTGACTGGTAAACTCATGGGTACTCATGGGCTGCCTGGTATTGTGATGCAATAATTTCCATGGTAATGTAGAATGTTCATTGAAAATTATGCTAAAATGATGTTGCTCATGCAATGGAATGTATTTTTTTAATGTCAGCTGAGTTTATTCAACAAATCATATTGCAGATTGATGGGTACACTTCCTGCTTTTACTTCCTGCTTTGCCTCTATGAGTACACTTGCAATGGCCGCCAGTCTACCCATTATACCATCATTTACTTTTCCCGACGCCCGTTCTATTCTTTCTATTTATATGGTAGCAGCATGAGCCACAGACATCTTATCTCTACTAGCCTATCAAGTGAGAGGCAATTCTATAGATGTGGTAAAGGAGTCAATGGAACACAGACGTTCCACTGACCAGATTGGCGCAGTCCGATTTTGATATATTTGGCTGTTTTTGCTTCATAACATGTAGAAGAGGTCCTTTTTCAGGTTTAGAAGAAGTGACTGCTAAATGCTAAGTCCCGTTCGTATAAGCTGGTTAGCATTGCTAGCACACTGAAATTCGTGGTGGTAGTCTTTTTTAAATTTTACCCCTTTTTCTCCCCAATATCGATCTTTTCTCATCGCTGCAACTCCCCAACGGGCTCGGGAGGCAAAGGTTGAGTAATGCGTCCTCCGAAACATGACCCGCCAAACCGCGCTTCTTAACACCCGCTCGCTTAACCCAGAAGCCAGCCGCACCAATGTGTCAGAGGAAACACAGTTCAACTGACGACCGAGGTCAGCCTGCAGGCGCCCGGCTCGCCACAAGGAGACGCTAGAGCACGATGAGCCAAGTAAAGACCCCCCAGCCAAACCCTCCCCTAACCTGGACGGCGCTGGGCCAATTGTGCGCCGCCATATGGGACTCCCGATCACGCCCGGGATCGAACCCGGGTCTGTAGTGACGCCCACTCTGGAGGCCCCAGGTGGTAGTCATTTCTAACTGTAATGCAGTTGATTGGTAACGATGACATAAATGTGTTGGTGTTGACATCCATACAAGCATTATACTCCGATTGGTACCTCAACATAGTGTGAAATACACATAAACAATAGCCTACATGTAGGCCCATTTTGCTGGGGGGCAATGAGGCGACTAGGGATATTTCCCCCACGCGTTTCCATGGCAATTCCATTGTTTTGGTCGAGTTCGATAGACCTCTTTACCGCATCTATGTGACACACGCCAAAAACAGATCAGTTATTTGCTTTATTCATTTGGTAAATCAATTTGTGTAATCAGGTTAGAGGGATATGAGGAGAAACATCCAGCTTGCTGTACTAGAGTTAGACCTGATGTACAGTGGCTTGCGAAAGTATTCACCCCCCTAGGACATTTTTCCTAATTTTCTTGCCTTACAACCTGGAATTGAAATGGATTTTTTGGGGGTTTGTATCATTTGATTTACACAACATGCCTACCACTTTGAAGATGCAACATATTTTTTATTGTGAAACAAACAAGAAATAAGACAAAAAAACAGAACTTGAGCGTGCATAACTATTCACCCCCGTAAAGTCAATACTTTGTAGAGCCACCCTTTGCAGCAATTACAGCTGAAAGTCTCTTGGGGTATGTCTCTATAAAGATTGGCACATCTAGCCACTGGGATTTTTGCCCATTCTTCAAGGCAAAACTGCTCCAGCTCCTTCAAGTTGGAGGGGTTCCGCTGGTGTACAGCTATCTTTAAGTCATACCACAGATTCTCAATTGGATTGAGGTCTGGGCTTTGACTAGGCCATTCCAAGACATTTAAATGTTTCCCCTTAAACCACTCAAGTGTTGCTTCAGCAGTATGCTTAGGGTCATTGTCCTGCTGGAAGGTGAACCTCCGTCCCAGTCTCAAATCTCTGGAAGACTGAAACAGGTTCCCCCTCAAGAATTTCCCTATATTTAGCGCCATCCATCATTCCTCCAATTCTGACCAGTTTCCCAGTCCCTGCCGATGAAAAACATCCCCACAGCATGATGCTGCCACCACCATGCTTCACTGTGGGGATGGTGTTCTCGAGTGATGAGAGGTGTTGGGTTTGCGCCAGACATAACGTTTTCTTTGATGGCCAAAAAGCTAAATTTGTCTCATCTGACCAGAGTACCTTCTTCCATATGTTTGGGGAGTCTCCCAAATGCCTTTTGGCGAACACCAAACGTGTTTGCTTATTTTTTTCTTTAAGCAATGGCTTTTTTCTGGCCACTCTTCCGTAAAGCCCAGCTCTGTGGAGTGTATGGCTTAAAGTGGTCCTATGGACAGATCCTCCAATCTCCACTGTGGAGCTTTGCAGCTCCTTCAGGTTATCTTTGGTCTCTTTGTTGCCTCTCTGATTAATGCCCTCCTTGCCTGGTCCATGAGTTTTGGTGGGCGGCCTCTCTTGGTAGGTTTGTTGTAGTGCCATATTCTTTCCATTTTTTTATAATGAATTTAAAAAGGGTGCTCCATGGGATGTTCAAAGTTTAGGATATTTTCTTATAATCCAACCCTGATCTGTACTTCTCCACAACTTTGTCCCTGACCTGTTTGGAGAGCTCCTTGGTCTTCATGGTGCCGCTTGCTTGGTGGTGCCCCTTGCTTAGTGGTGTTGCAGACTCTGGGGCCTTTCAGAACAGGTTTATATATACTGAGATCATGTGACACTTAGATTGCACACAGGTGGACTTTATTTAACTAATTATGTGACTTCTGAAGGTAATTGGTTGCACCAGATCTTATTTAGGGGCTTCATAGCAAAGGGGGTGATATATATATATATATATATATATATATATATATGCACCACTTTACCGTTATTTATTTTGTAGAATTCTTTGAAACTAGTTCTTTTTTTCATTTCACTTCACCAATTTGGACTATTTTGTGTATGTCCATCACATGAAATCCAAATAAAAAAATCAATTTAAATTACAGGTTGTAATGCAACAAAATAGGAAAAACGCCAAGGGGGATGAATACTTTTGCAAGGCACTGTAGGCCTACTTCTACAGCCTAGAGGTCTCTGACAACGTCTCTACTGATAATACAGTCTCTACTGGTTCTGTATGGGGCTTTCCCCAGCCTTCGTGATGATGGTTAGCTTATGATGGTTAGCTTAGCCAACGTTCAAGCTTTGGAGAATAAAATGGACGATTTAAGATTACGGTTATCCTACCAACGGGACATTAAAAACTGTAATATCTTATGTTTCACGGAGTCGTGGCTGAATGACAACAATGACAACATTCAGCTAGCAGGCTATACGCTACATCGGCAGGACAGAACGGCAGACTCGGGTAAGACGAGGGGTGGCGGTCTCTGTATTTTTGTAAACAACAGCTGGTGCACAAAATCAAATACTAAGGAAGTCTCAAGGTTTTGCTCGCCTGAGGTAGAGTATCTTATGATAAGCTGTAGACCACACTATTTACCAAGAGAGTTTTCATCTATACTTTTCATAGCTGTCTATTTACCACCACAAACCAATGCTGGCATTAAGATTGCACTGAATGAGTTGTACAAGGCCATTAATCAACAGGAAAACGCTCATCCAGATGCAGCGCTCCTAGTAGCAGGGGACTTTAATGCAGGGAAACTTAAATCCGTTCTACCTCATTTCTACCAGCATGTTAAATGTGCAACCAGAGGGGAAAAAACTCTAGACCACCTTTACTCCACACACAGAGACGCATACAAAGCTCTCCCTCGCCCTCCATTTGGCAAATCTGACCATAACTCTATCCTCCTGATTCCTGCTTATAAGCAAAAACTGAAGCAGGAAGCACCAGTGATTCGGCTAATAAAAAAGTGGTCAGATGACGCAGATGCTAAGCTACAGGACTGTTTTGCTAGCACAGACTGGAACATGTTCCGGGATTCTTCAGACAGCATTGAGGAGTACACCACATCAGTCACTGGCTTCATCAATAAGTGCATCGATGATGTCGTCCCCACAGTGACCGTACGTACATACCCCAACCAGAAGCCATGGATTACAGGAAACATCCGCACTGAGCTAAAGGGTAGAGCTGCCGCTTTCAAGGAACGGGACTCTAACCCGGACGCTTATAAGAAATCCCGCTATGACCTCCGACGAACCATCAAACAGGCAAAGAGTCAATACAGGTCTAAGATTGAATCATACTACACTGGCTCTGACGCTCGTCGGATGTGGCAGGGCTTGAAAACTATTACAGACTACAAAGGGAAGCACAGCCGCAAGCTGCCCAGTGACACAAGCCTACCAGACGAGCTAAACCACTTCTATGCTCGCTTCGAGGCAAGCAACACTGAAGCATGCATGAGAGCACCAGCTGTTCCGGACGACTATGTGATCACGCTCTCCGTAGCCGATGTGAGTAAGACTTTTAAGCAGGTCAACATTCACAAGGCCGCAGGGCCAGACGGATTACCAGGACGTGTACTCCGAGCATGTGCTGACCAACTGGCAAGTGTCTTCACTGACATTTTCAACATGTCCCTGACTGAGTCTGTAATACCAACATGTTTCAAGCAGACCACCATAGTCCCCGTGCCCAAGAACGCTAAGATAACCTGCCTAAATGACTACCGACCCGTGGCACTGACGTCTGTAGCCATGAAGTGCTTTGAAAGACTGGTCATGGCTCACATCAACAGCATAATCCCAGAAACCCTAGACCCACTCCAATTTGCATACCGCCCCAACAGATCCACAGATGATGCAATCTCTATCGCACTCCACACTGCCCTTTCCCACCTGGACAAGAGGAACACCTACGTGAGAATGCTATTCATTGACTACAGCTCAGCATTCAACACCATAGTGCCCTCAAAGCTCATCACTAAGCTAAGGATCCTGGGAATAAACACCTCCCTCTGCAACTGGATCCTGGACTTCCTGACGGGCCGCCCCCAGGTGGTAAGGGTAGGTAACAACACATCTGCCACACTGATCCTCAACACGGGGGCCCCTCAGGGGTGCGTGCTCAGTCCCCTCCTGTACTCTCTGTTCACCCATGACTGCATGGCCAGGCACGACTCCAACACCATCATTAAGTTTGCCGACGACACAACAGTGGTAGGCCTGATCACCGACAACGATGAGACAGCCTATAGGGAGGAGGTCAGAGATCTGGCCGTGTGGTGCCAGGACAACAACCTCTCCCTCAACGTGACCAAGACAAAGGAGATGATTGTGGACTACAGGAAAAAAAAGAGGACTGAGCACGCCCCCATTCTCATCGACGGGGCTGTAGTGGAACAGGTTGAGAGCTTCAAGTTCCTTGGTGTCCACATCACCAACGAACTATCATGGTCCAAACACACCAAGACAGTCGTGAAGAGGGCACGACAAAGCCTATTCCCCCTCAGGAGACTAAAAAGATTTGGCATGGGTCCTCAGATCCTCAAAAAATTCTACAGCTGCACCATCGAGAGCATCCTGACTGGTTGCATCACCGCCTGGTATGGCAACTGCTTGGCCTCTGACCGCAAGGCACTACAGAGGGTAGTGCGTACGGCCCAGTACATCACTGGGGCAAAGCTCCCTGCCATCCAGGACCTCTATACCAGGCGGTGTCAGAGGAAGGCCCTCAAAATTGTCAAAGACTCCAGTCACCCTAGTCATAGACTGTTCTCTCTGCTACCGCACGGCAAGCGGTACCGGAGTGCCAAGTCTAGGTCCAAAAGACTTCTCAACAGCTTCTACCCCCAAGCCATAAGACTCCTGAACAGCTAATCATGGCTACCCGGACTATTTGCACTGCCCCCCCACCCCATCCTTTTTACGCTGCTGCTACTCTGTTAAGTATTTATGCATAGTCACTTTAACTCTACCCACATGTACATATTACCTCAACTACCTCAACTAGCCGGTGCCCCCGCACATTGACTATGCAACGGTACCCCCCTGTATATATAGCCTCCCTACTGTCACTTTATTCTATTGTATATATAGCCTCCCTACTGTCACTTTATTTTTTACTTCTGCTCTTTTTTTCTCAACACTTTTTTGTTGTTGTTTTATTCTTACTTTTTTGTTTAAAATAAATGCACTGTTGGTTAAGGGCTGTAAGTAAGCATTTCACTGTAATGTCTGCACCTGTTGTATTCGGCGCATGTGACCAATAAAATTTGATTTGATTTGATTTGGTATATCCCCATCAAGCTCCAGCAGGTTGACAGATGTGGAGGGGTACAGTGGGTTTTTCCACAGTTTGGTTAGGGTTTTGATTTAAGGGGTTATGAGCATTTGCAGTACACTGTACTTTTTGTTTCCCTTTCGCTTTCTACTGAAAATAAATTTGTGACAACTGTATGTAAAAAGGGCTTTATAAATACATTTTATTGATTGATTTGATTGATGTTCCTCAGTACCAACTCTAACCCAGCCAGTCGAGCCGTCCCCAGCAGCACCTACCCTTCCTCAGGCACCACCTGTCCCACGGTACGACACTCTCTGGGGGTGTAGACCACCTCGATGTCATCCGGGGGGAAATCGATGAGGTCCCTCAGGGGGCCCGACTCGATGATGGGGGGATGGGTGATGAGGTACTCCTCAAAGTCTACCGGCTCCACTGCCTCTGTGAGAGGAACCTGGAAACAGAGAGGAAAGGCTGTGTGAGTGAGTGCCAAATCAGATAATTTCTTAATAGGCCTACCTATTAAAAACTGGGTTAGCTGCCAAAAAGAATTGTCCCCAAGAAGTCCAGCTGGATTACT
>NC_139993.1:57593254-57623068 GCF_964263955.1 Coregonus lavaretus | reverse complement strand
TAATTTTGTAAATTCTTCAAAAAGGTTTTTGCATCAAGCTGGCCACCTTGTCGTCTTTTTCCACAATTCTAACCTCATCAGAAATAAACGGTGGCGCATGATGATGATGATGATGAAGATCCAGAAACAGTAGTTTACCAGGGTATGTCATACCTACTACCATTTGCTTAGATTGTTCTGCCAGATCAGTGCTCGTCCGACGGGCCAACTAGTCTCATCTGCAGTTCATACCCACACCTTGTAGGCGTAGATACACACACATGCACACTCTACAGGCTCGCGCCACAACCTCCCATACTCCCTCCCCTTATCCCCACCCCCCTCTCATCATCATCAGATTTTTTCAATCTGCGAGGCATCAGCAGGTTAATATTATTATCAGGCAGACGAGAGGCGGTAACATGATCCTTATCACAGGTAGGAATTACAATATTTATGCTGGCTGGTTTATTTGTGCTGGCCAGACGGATTGCGGCACAGCCTTTTAATCCATTAAACCGCGGTAAGGTGTCAAATTAGGCTGTTTCATTAATATACCATACACAAGCACATTATGACTGGAGAGAGAGAGGGGCGAGGGAGGGAGGGAGGGAGGGAAGAGAGAGAGTAGTAGAGGGAGGGAGAGGGGAAGAGAGAGAGAGAGAGAGAGAGAGAGAGAGAGAGAGAGAGAGAGAGAGAGAGAGAGAGAGAGAGAGAGAGCGAGAGAGAGAGAGAGAGAGAGAGAGAGAGAGAGAGAGAGAGAGAGAGAGAGAGAGAGAGAGAGAGAGTAGTAGAGGGAGGGAGGAGGGGGAGGGAGGGAGAGAGAGAGTAGTAGTAGAGGGAAGGAGAGAGAGAGAGAGAGAGAGAGAGAGAGAGAGAGAGAGAGAGAGAGAGAGAGAGTAGTAGAGGGAGGGAGGGAGAGAGAGAGAGAGTAGTAGTAGAGGGAAGGAGAGAGAGAGAGAGAGAGAGAGAGAGAGAGAGAGTGTAGTAGAGGGAGGGAGGGAGAGAGAGAGAGAGAGTAGTAGTAGAGGGAAGGAGAGAGAGAGAGAGAGAGAGAGAGAGAGAGAGAGAGAGAGAGAGAGTAGTAGAGGGAGGGAGAGAGAGAGAGAGCTGACTGTTCATCAAGTAGAGATTATTATTATTCCTTTTCCTAGAGATGAGCAAATTATAAGCGCATACACCTTCTTTATCTGTTTGGATAAGAGGGGGGCTGCCGTGTGGGCCGGGTGATGGATGACTGTGTTTACAGATGAGGGTGATAATGTTAAGCAGTGCAGCATTAAGCATCAATTTGCCACAGAGCCAGACCCGGGCTCCAGGCCGGGTTGGTCAGACACTAAACGAGCCCCAGACTGATGAGGTCTCCCTGGGCACCAGATTGCCTAATCTTCCCCTACTCCTCCAGATTGATAGAGTCACTGCTCACGGCGGAGATTGCAATGAGAGGACTAAAGTTGACTCTCTCTGTGTTATCTGTGGTTATTGTACAACAAGGGAAGGCCAGGTTCAGTGGGCATCTTTATGGAAGAATGACCTGAGGGATCATGTAGACAGGGATGACATTGGGGGAGAACACGTGGCAATGGTCCCAAAGTGAAATTATTTTGACATGTAGATATTATGATCCCTAGGATTTTTCCAGTCCCAGCCCTGACTGTAGGAGGAAAGACATGTATGTTGCTCTTTTTGTCTTTCCGTCAATGTTTGATGTGTGTCATGATGTTTGGCAGCATAAAATCAGCAATTTTTTATTTTTTATTTTGATTGAACCTTTATTTTAACAGGGTAGACATATTGAGACCTAGGTCTCTTTTTCAAATGCACCCTGTATAATACAACATAAATAAACAACACATTATACACAAAATATATATGTCAAAATACAAAAACACAGTCATGGGAAGCACAAATAAAACATCTCAAATCACCCAGAAAAACAAGGGCCTTGTAAAGTAGGTCCTTGTAAACAAAAAGGGAGTAATGTAGAGATCTATGGGTCTTTAGCGAAGTCCAGACAATTTTTTGATACAGGATTACAGAAGGTCACTCAGTAATATGTGTTGTCTTGTCTCATGATGATAATACATGTACAGATAACTGCCAAAATAAAGGAAACACGTGAGTAAATGAGGGATACAAAGTATATTGAAAGCAGGTGCACACATTATTTTGGCTACCATGGCTAGAAGATCTCAGTGACTTTGAAAGAGGGGTCTCAAAGGGGAAAAGGGGTCTAAAGGGTATGTGTGTGTGTGTGTGTGTGTGTGTGTGTGTGTGTGTGTGTGTGGTGTGTGTGTGTGTGTGTGTGTGTGTGTGTGTGTGTGTGTGTGTGTGTGCATCTCAGTCTCAGTCACCAGATCTCAACCCAATTGAACACTTATGGGAGATTCTGGAGCGGTGACTGAGACAGCGTTTTCCACCACCATCAACAAAACACCAAATGATGGAATTTCTCGTGGAATAATGGTGTCTCGTTCCTCCGATAGAGTTCCAGACACTTGTAGAATCTATGCCAAGGTGCATTGACGCTGTTCTGGCTCGTGGGGGCCCAACACCCTTTATTTTGGCAGTTACCTATTGACTGCATATTTTCCTTTATTATTATCCAAGTTACTGAGAAAATGGATGGGTTGCTGTCTGAGACTTGACCTTTAAAGAAGTGTACCTACTATAAAGACATCCTCTGTTCCTCAACGTATGAACATGTACGTTTTGTAATCATTATTTTGTATGGAATGATTACATTATATATGTTTGTGTTGAAGTGTTACAGGTTGTGTCATTGGTTGTAGTTTGAGATGGGTTTTGAGTGCTATCTCAGATACCATTGTTCCAGGTGTCTACTTAGACAATACTTTGTGACACTAATTTAATATCACCAAGCATATTTAAAAGATGTTCCTTTGCCTAACTAACGGGGTAAACAGGAAGTAAACACTGAGCAGACAAACCCTGTGCACACCCAAAGTGAGTTTAATCAACAGCAGAAACTTCTGTTTTTTCCCTGTCAAAATACATCAATCTACCCAGACTCAAAGAGCAGAAAGACAAATGGCTGGAAGAAGAAAGGTTAAACGTCTGCATTAGAACCTGTGTCCCCAAGCATGTTAAAGAGCTTGGTATGGGGATGGGGGGGCCTCGACGACACCTTGTCATCCTTCTCCTGTCACAGGAAATAGACTGATGGATCACTTCCTGGTGTCACTGCTGTGGACTGGTGACAATCAGCCAAATGATAGTGTCTGCCTGCCTACATATCTGTAATTGATAGCCCAAACCCCAAACACTCTCTTCTCCAGTTGCTATGATGGAACATTGGATTGAAATCACTCCCGATGAGGTGGAGGCCAGACCATTTGTTATTTACTTCCCTCCCTGCGCGCGTTCTGCTCCACACCCTTCCTCCGTCTCCCCCCGACCGCCCCTCTCCCTCCCTCCCTCCACCCCCATCTGCACTCCCTCACCCCTGCTGGAATTTTCGCCACAAGAACACATTATGGTAATCCGACAGTATGTGTGTATAGGAATCAATCAAGGGAAAAGCCATCCCAAGAGTTATGACACGGCAAAGTCTGTTTGTAACTTTTGATTAATGGTAGATTTTCGGTTTTCTAAATTGAGAACGAGGCGGACTGTGGAGGAAGGGGATGGGAAATGGTGGGATGCTGGGATGGGTTTGAACCCACCCGGTATTTCCATTAGATGCGGGAGAAAGAGAAGTGGGGGGACACACACGCTGCTCGTGGGGCCCGCCGCACCTGCCGGCCTCGAGCCGAGCCCATTTCCCTGACGACTTATGTATGGCGTCGTCGCGGCGATGGATGCCACCTTCCCTCAGCCTATCATCATCATCATCACCAGGCACCTTGGAGCCGCAGCAACGAGAGCCTAGGAGGACTGATTTATAAAGTTGTTTTGGCAATTTGCTGTTATGTTATTTCCATGCCATATAAATTGATATATCTATCTAGCGCAGCATACAGGTATTATCAGGGCTGTATTGGAGGATCATCAGAGGGGTGTTATGGGGATACTTTGGGATATTTGGCAGGATGTTAGTGGATAGGCGCTTTAACACGAGATACTAACTTGAACATTAATCATGCTGGGATGAGGGGAAAAGCCAGAGGAAGGGTTTTGTGTTGAACAGTGGTTGTTTTTGTACATATGAACTGTATATGCTTCCTTCTCAGAGCAGGCTGGTGGGAGGAGCTATAGGAGGACGGGCTCATTGTAATGGCTGGAATGGAATAAATAGAACGGAGTTAAACATGTGGTTTCCATATGTTTGATACGGTTACATTCCTTCCATTCCAGCCATTACAATGAGCCCGTCCTCCTATAGCTCCTCCCACCAGCCTCCACTGTTCCTTATCAAATTTGTTGGTATAAAGTCCTTTATTTATCTCAAAGAATCTCATTACAAAAAAAAAAAACTGTTTGCTCTTTCTTTAATAATTCAATTATTATGTTTCCTAGTAAAAACTGCTGCAAGTCTCAAGGCCCATAAAGGAACATTTTTGGTCTCTGAATTGTGTTGGTTTAAGTACAATCTTTACCCACACCAACACATCACTGATCCCAAGTCCAGCTTAAACATAACAACACACAGATCCAAGAATCATCAACAACATTGGAACTTCTGCAGATATTTAGGTTTGCAAATCTGAGGTGCAAATTGTTTGTGGAATCTCCATTATGCCCTTTCTTATGTTGTCATTAGCAATCAGCTCACTGTGAAAACAGGGCGGCGGGAGGGGAGGAAAATCATTTGAACCTGTGGCTCTTCCATAGATCGGCCGGTGCTGAGGGGGGTCAGGGGTGACAGCTTGGGTCAATAACGCAGGCCTGGAGGGGCGCGTGGCAGGACCCACGGGGGTTTGGGGTGGGGTCGTCAAGGATCAGCCAGCGTTACCGTGGAGTCGGCAGAATTCTGACGATGGGGGGGAGGGGTGAGGGTTGGGTGTTAGATAGTAGATAGACGGTAATAGCTGACGGTGCCAGCCCCAGCTCCTGGGTCATACATGGCCATCATTGTCTCCTTTCTCTCCTCCTCCTCCTCCAGCCTGTCTGTCTGCCTGTCTGTCTGTCCCCTCAGAGCAGGACAGTGTGACAGGGGGCTGAGCTATTGAAGGGTGTGACGGGCCATCAGCAGGCCAGGCCCCTCTTTTCTCTCTGTCCTCCTGTCCTTTACTGCCAGCCTGCTCCCTCCGTCTACGCTACTCACTCAGGGGGCATGGCACCGCACCGCACCACGCCACGGGCCTGACGCAAGGGATATCGAGTTATTGATCCAGTGTTTCTGTCTGAGAAGTGTGTTGTGTCTGTATGAGTGAGTGAGTTATCGATACAGTGGACTTCAACAGCCCACCATTGATCCCCAAACACCACCTGCATACAAGTCAGGTAAAAACACACACTTCAAAACAGTGAAGGCTTGTTTCTAGGTATTTGTTTGTTTCCATGCAGTTTTGTCTAGTTTCCTCCAAAGACCGCCAAGGACTCCTCAAATGAATATGGTACTGAACTACTCCATCAGCCTATGTGTTGACATTATGAGCATGTTTGATATGTATATTAGGTACACCCATCTAGTACCGGGTCGGACCCCCTTTGCCTCCAGAACAGCCTGAATTATTCGGGCATGGATTCTAAAAGTCGGAAATGTTCCATAGGGATCTTGGTCCATGCTGACGCCATGGCAACACGAAGTTGCTGCAGATTGGACCGCGGTAGACCACCACCATCAGCCTGTCCCTTGACACCAGGCAGGATGGGTCCATGGACTCAGGCTGCTTACACCAAATCCTAACTCTGCCATCAGCATGACGCAACAGGAACCGTGATTCGGCGGACCAGGAGATGTTTTTCGACTCCTCAGTTGTCCAGTGTTGGTGATCGTGTGCCCACTGGAGCCGCTTCTTCTTGTTTTTAGCTGATAGAAGTGGAACCCGGTGTGGTTGTCTGCTGCAATAGCCCTGCAATAGCCCTTCCATGACAAGGATCGATGAGTTGTTCCGAGATGCCGTTCTGCACACCACTGTTGTACTGCGCCGTTATATGTCTGTTTGTGGCCCGCCTGTTAGCTTGCACGATTCTTGCCATTCTCCTTCGACCTCACTCATCAACAAGCTGTTTTCGCCCACAGGACTGCCGCTGACTGGATGTTTGTCGCAACATTTTTGGGAAACCCTAGACACTGTCATTTGTGAAAAGCCCAAGAGGGTGGCCGTTTTTGAGATACTGGCTACGGCGTGCCTGGCACCGACGATCATACCACGCTCAAAGTTGTTTAGGTCACTCGTTTTGCCCATTCTAACTTTCAATCGAACAGTAACTGAATGCCTCGATGCCTGTCTGCCTGCTTTATATAGCAAGCCACTGCCATTGTCTGTAAGAGCGATCCATTTTCGTGAACGGGGTGGTGTACCTAATAAACTGGCTGGTGAATGTGTGCACACTAGCGAGGAGCTATGATGATAATGTTTTGGTTCTCTGAGCAGAGTAATAGAAAATATAGATGGATTTAAAAGACAGTTAAAGATGAGAAGACATTTCATATGGAGACATTTCCACCAGGCACATTCGGTCCAGGTAGGGACCATTTGGAATGGAAAATAGGTAATAACCTCAATTTGTTCCTCCATGTCCCCATCTCATGACAAACGGCTTTACAACTTGCTTTGCCTTAACTGGTTCCAGAAGGATTTAGAAGTTTGCCAACTTGTCAGTGGGATTGATTAGGCGGAGATATGAAGTTCAGGTCATCGTTCTCTCTCATAGTTCAATATGTTCCTAGTGATTCAGACAGGGCTGATGGAGGGGATTTTGGTTATTAGACCTCTGGCTGAGACCTAGGGTGTTTCTATAGGGTTGGGGCTGAATGGGGATAACTGGTTGTAGGATAGGGTGTGCGTGCGTGTGTGTGTGTGTGTGCGCGCGTGCAAGGGTGCGTCCATGCACATGCTTTCTCTCTGTGTGTTATTCCACATTCAGTCAGCTACTCCGGTGGCCTGAGAGAGCACCAGATCTCAGCTCCCAGAGAGCCTCACTCACTTTGACTCCCTCACTACCTGAGAGAGCACCATATCTCAGCTCCCAGAGAGCCTCACTCACTTTGACTCCCTCACTACCTGAGAGAGCACCAGATCTCAGCTCCCAGAGAGCCTCACTCACTTTGACTCCATCACTACTAACTGTCTTTAAACAGCACCAAACATCAACTCAATATGTTGTCCAGCCCACCTGATAGGTTTCCAGATAACTATAACTTCTCTGTGGAACATGGAATAATGGCACCTGAGGCCGACAGGACAGAATACAAATAGGGAGGGAATGGACATGCCTATATGCCAAACACACACACACACACACAATCCTATCCACCCGTCCGTGGAAAAGCCATTTACGGACCGCCAAGATGTCAAGCTCTAACGTGTAGCAGAGAAAAGACAGTGGGTCTGATGGGTTCTCTCTCTCCAGGCCTGGCTGTGAGGTAATGTGATGTGATGTGTTCTCTCTCTCCAGGCCTGGCAGTGAGGAGATGTGATGTGATGTGTTCTCTCTCTCCAGGCCTGGCAGTGAGGAGATGTGATGTGATGTGTTCTCTCTCTCCAGGCCTGGCAGTGAGGAGATGTGATGTGATGTGTTCTCTCTCTCCAGGCCTGGCAGTGAGGAGATGTGATGTGATGTGTTCTCTCTCTCCAGGCCTGGCAGTGAGGAGATGTGATGTGATGTGTTCTCTCTCTCCAGGCCTGGCTGTGAGGAGATGTGATGTGATGTGTTCTCTCTCTCCAGGCCTGGCTGTGAGGAGATGTGATGTGATGTGTTCTCTCTCTCCAGGCCTGGCTGTGAGAAGATGTGATGTGATGTGTTCTCTCTCTCCAGGCCTGGCTGTGAGGAGATGTGATGTGATGTGTTCTCTCTCTCCAGGCCTGGCTGTGAGGAGATGTGATGTGATGTGTTCTCTCTCTCCAGGCCTGGCTGTGAGGAGATGTGATGTGATGTGTTCTCTCTCTCCAGGCCTGGTAGTGAGGAGATGTGATGTGATGTGTTCTCTCTCTCCAGGCCTGGCTGTGAGGAGATGTGATGTGATGTGTTCTCTCTCTCCAGGCCTGGCTGTGAGGAGATGTGATGTGATGTGTTCTCTCTCTCCAGGCCTGGCTGTGAGGTAATGTGATGTGATGTGTTCTCTCTCTCCAGGCCTGGCTGTGAGGTAATATGATGTGTTATATTAATTTTGTTATACCACAGGTGATCTTATTACTGGCCTAGTAAACTGAACTATGAGAACATCATTCCCAGCAAGTGACACTCAAACACTCTACATAATAGGAAAAAGGGGCATATGCACCATCCTCTGGAATATTAAATATATAGACATGTTCAATCAATATGCAGGCTACGTATGTGTGGTTAAACAATGCATGTTTAAAACCTTTTACTGCAGTGGTCTAAATCAGGGTCACACAGAGTGTTTCTTGGTAGTCTTAAACAAATCTACTTTGAAACAAAAGTATGCACCTCACACACATGGTTATGGGCTTAAAAAAAGAAGACACCTGTACCATGTCAGATATAAAATGTATTCAATTTTGAGTTTGCATCCCAATATTACACTTTATATGCATCACAGAAGACTGAAATATAACAAAACCGTTTGGTATAGAAACACTGAATTTCCGTCGTAAAAAAAATAAACTTTATAAATTATGAAATTATGAAAAATATTAATAACATTCCACCCATGAGGCCAAAGAGGTTGCTTTAGGTCATTGACTGCAGGAAAGGGCTACAGGATTGAGAAACAAGCTATACAACTATGGGTGGGCATGTAAAGACATCGGAAAGCCAGTGTCTTTATTAATTCAGACTGACATTCTGTATAATGACACTTCAATTTGATGAACCAGCAGAGATATCATAGATGATGTGGTTCATAATAAGAGGAACGATTCCACACTGATCCCTCCTCACTCACTGCTATACCCATAGAATAGGAAATTAGAATACATATAATTTAGTAGGATCTTCTATGGCTATATATCCCTACCCACCCAGATAGCCATCTAGCCTCCACCCGCACTATGACATATTATAGAAGCATAGTTTGTTTTGTGATAAAAAATAATGACAGTTCCACACTGAACTCTTCTATGTATTAGAAATCTTCCAACAGCCCTATCGGCATTTCCCTCTTTGTTCCCATCTCCAAACATTTTGGTTTGCTGAAGGGTCATCTCTGTATCCCTCCATCTCTGGCCTAGGTAATGAATTAATGCAATTACCAGGCTTGATTGTTTGGAAGGTCATTGGGAATCCTGTAATTTTTCACTTATGTTACACTGCTGTTTGTGATGAATGTAGCCAACCTTTCTGCATCCCTCCTTAGATTACTCTGGGCATTAAAATGCAACTGCAAATTAAGCTGTTCATTGAACTCTGAGGCCAGACCGTGAGTCCGTTTATACAGATGAACAAATGGAAAGATGTGTTGTGGTGTAAAAATATACATAAAATCTCTTCTTCCTATCTAACAAATGTTGTGATTTAAAAAAAACATTTAAACAGTATTTTCCATTATTTTATGTTTTTGACTGTTTTTGCTTTTCTATACTTCATTACTTACTCAATTAAATCATAAATAGTTTGAATACATGAAGTGTATTTTAAAATGTCATCAGTTACAACTTAGATTTAGATTTCATCTCATACGTTTCTGTTACAGCCTCTGAAATACAGCCATACTAAATCCTCTTTACACATCACTGTGATTTACATACACTGGGTTGGTGGCTATCGGAGATGCAACACACTTTTTCAACCAATCAAGCATTATGTTCCTCTAATCATCAGACACTGCTGTCCCCCCTCTGTTACCTCACTATTTCACTCTCTCTCCCTGTTCTTCTCTTTCTATCTATTTATCTATATATATCTACCTCCCTCTCTATCTCTCTCTCTCTCTCTCTCTCTCTCTCTCTCTCTCTCTCTCTCTCTCTCTCTCTCTCTCTCTCTCTTCTCTTTCTTTCTTTCTTTCTTTCTTTCTCTCTCTCTCTCTCTCTCTCTCTCTCTCTCTCTCTCTCTCTCTCTCTCTCTCTCTCTCTCTCTCTCTCTCTCTCTGCCTTAACTTTCTCTCTTCTATCCCCACTCGCCTTCTCACCTTTTCTCTCTAATCTCTCTTTATCTATTATGTACCCAAACTTTCTCACCTCACGTCTCCCTCCCTCCACCCCCCACCACCTTCCCTCCCTTTCTCTCGTGGTGGACATACTGTCTCCTGTGTAGTTCATGGGGTTGGTGTTCTGCAGGTTGAATTAGTGTTCTGTCAAGGTTGTTCCGCTGCAGGGGCTTGGCAGGTGCCCCATTCCAACTCCACGGCCTATCAGCTACACGTCCATCTGTCCAGTGTAGAGGGATGAGGTGGAGGGATGGAGGAATGGAGGGGTGGAGGAGAGGAGTGGTGGAAGGAAAGAGGGGCAGATGGATAAAGGGGTGGAGAGATAGGGAGATTTGGGTTGGGGGGGCAGAGGGGTGGAGGATGGAGGGGTGAGCGGGTGAGGGGTGGAGGATGGAGGGGTGGAGGGGTGGAAGATGCCCTCTCGAAGTTGGACAACATTTCCTCTCAGTCCCAGTGCAGGCTCTAGCAGCATCAGACCTCTTCAGTGTTAGCGAGGTCCTGTGGTCCCAGTGCAGGCTCTAGCAGCATCAGGCCTCTTCAGTGTTAGTGAGGTCCTGTGGTCCCAGTGCAGGCTCTATCAGCATCAGACCTCTTCAGTGTTAGTGAGGTCCTGTAGTCCCAGTACAGGCTCTAGCAGCATCAGACCTCTTCAGTGTTAGTGAGGTCCTGTGGTCCCAGTGCAGGCTCTAGCAGCATCAGACCTCTTCAGTGTTAGTGAGGCCCTGTGGTCCCAGTGCAGGCTCTAGCAGCATCAGACCTCTTCAGTGTTAGTGAGGTCCTGTGGTCCCAGTGCAGGCTCTATCAGCATCAGACCTCTTCAGTGTTAGTGAGGTCCTGTGGTCCCAGTGCAGGCTCTAGCAGCATCAGACCTCTTCAGTGTTAGTAAGGTCCTGTAGTCCCAGTGCAGGCTCTAGCAGTGTCAGGCCTCTTCAGTGTTAGTGAGGTCCTGTGGTCCCAGTGCAGGCTCTAGCAGTGTCAGGCCTCTTCAGTGTTAGTGAGGTCCTGTGGTCCCAGTGCAGGCTCTAGCAGCATCAGGCCTCTTCAGTGTTAGTGAGGTCCTGTAGTCCCAGTGCAGGCTCTAGCAGTGTCAGGCCTCTTCAGTGTTAGTGAGGTCCTGTAGTCCCAGTGCAGGCTCTAGCAGTGTCAGGCCTCTTCAGTGTTAGTGAGGCCCTGTGGTCCCAGTGCAGGCTCTAGCAGTGTCAGACCTCTTCAGTGTTAGTGAGGTCCTGTGGTGCCAGTGCAGGCTCTATCAGCATCAGACCTCTTCAGTGTTAGTGAGGCCCTGTGGTCCCAGTGCAGGCTCTATCAGCATCAGACCTCTTCAGTGTTAGTGAGGTCCTGTGGTCCCAGTGCAGGCTCTATCAGCATCAGACCTCTTCAGTGTTAGTGAGGCCCTGTGGTCCCAGTGCAGGCTCTATCAGCATCAGACCTCTTCAGTGTTAGTGAGGTCCTGTAGTCCCAGTACAGGCTCTATCAGCATCAGACCTCTTCAGTGTTAGTGAGGTCCTGTGGTCCCAGTGCAGGCTCTAGCAGCATCAGGCCTCTTCAGTGTTAGTGAGGGCCTGTGGTCCCAGTGCAGGATCTAGCAGCGTCAGGCCTCTTCAGTGTTAGTGAGGTCCTGTGGTCCCAGTGCAGGCTCTAGCAGTGTCAGGCCTCTTCAGTGTTAGTGAGGCCCTGTGGTCCCAGTGCAGGCTCTAGCTGTGTCAGACCTCTTCAGTGTTAGTGAGGTCCTGTGGTGCCAGTGCAGGCTCTATCAGCATCATACCTCTTCAGTGTTAGTGAGGTCCTGTGGTCCCAGTGCAGGCTCTAGCAGCATCAGACCTCTTCAGTGTTAGTGAGGTCCTGTAGTCCCAGTGCAGGCTCTAGCAGTGTCAGGCCTCTTAAGTGTTAGTGAGGTCCTGTGGTCCCAGTGCAGGCTCTAGCACTGTCAGGCCTCTTCAGTGTTAGTGAGGTCCTGTGGTCCCAGTGCAGGCTCTAGCAGTGTCAGGCCTCTTCAGTGTTAGTGAGGTCCTGTAGTCCCAGTGCAGGCTCTAGCAGTGTCAGGCCTCTTCAGTGTTAGTGAGGTCCTGTGGTCCCAGTGCAGGCTCTAGCAGCGTCAGGCCTCTTCAGTGTTAGTGAGGTCCTGTGGTCCCAGTGCAGGCTCTAGCAGTGTCAGACCTCTTCAGTGTTAGTGAGGTCCTGTGGTGCCAGTGCAGGCTCTATCAGCATCAGACCTCTTCAGTGTTAGTGAGGCCCTGTGGTCCCAGTGCAGGCTCTATCAGCATCAGACCTCTTCAGTGTTAGTGAGGTCCTGTGGTCCCAGTGCAGGCTCTATCAGCATCAGACCTCTTCAGTGTTAGTGAGGCCCTGTGGTCCCAGTGCAGGCTCTATCAGCATCAGACCTCTTCAGTGTTAGTGAGGTCCTGTGGTCCCAGTGCAGGCTCTAGCAGCGTCAGGCCTCTTCAGTGTTAGTGAGGTCCTGTTGTCCCAGTGCAGGCTCTATCAGCATCAGACCTCTTCAGTGTTAGTGAGGCCCTGTGGTCCCAGTGCAGGCTCTATCAGCATCAGACCTCTTCAGTGTTAGTGAGGCCCTGTAGTCCCAGTGCAGGCTCTAGCAGTGTCAGGCCTCTTCAGTGTTAGTGAGGTCCTGTGGTCCCAGTGCAGGCTCTAGCAGCATCAGGCCTCTTCAGTGTTAGTGAGGTCCTGTGGTCCCAGTGCAGGCTCTAGCAGTGTCAGGCCTCTTCAGTGTTAGTGAGGTCCTTTGGTCCCAGTGCAGGCTCTAGCAGCATCAGACCTCTTCCATGTTAGTGAGGCCCTGTGGTCCCAGTGCAGGCTCTATCAGCATCAGACCTCTTCAGTGTTAGTGAGGTCCTGTGGTCCCAGTGCAGGCTCTAACAGCATCAGACCTCTTCAGTGTTAGTGAGGTCCTGTGGTCCCAGTGCAGGCTCTATCAGCATCAGACCTCTTCAGTGTTAGTGAGGTCCTGTGGTCCCAGTGCAGGCTCTAGCAGCATCAGACCTCTTCAGTGTTAGTAAGGTCCTGTAGTCCCAGTGCAGGCTCTAGCAGTGTCAGGCCTCTTCAGTGTTAGTGAGGTCCTGTGGTCCCAGTGCAGGCTCTAGCAGTGTCAGGCCTCTTCAGTGTTAGTGAGGTCCTGTGGTCCCAGTGCAGGCTCTAGCAGCATCAGGCCTCTTCAGTGTTAGTGAGGTCCTGTAGTCCCAGTGCAGGCTCTAGCAGTGTCAGGCCTCTTCAGTGTTAGTGAGGTCCTGTAGTCCCAGTGCAGGCTCTAGCAGTGTCAGGCCTCTTCAGTGTTAGTGAGGCCCTGTGGTCCCAGTGCAGGCTCTAGCAGTGTCAGACCTCTTCAGTGTTAGTGAGGTCCTGTGGTGCCAGTGCAGGCTCTATCAGCATCAGACCTCTTCAGTGTTAGTGAGGCCCTGTGGTCCCAGTGCAGGCTCTATCAGCATCAGACCTCTTCAGTGTTAGTGAGGTCCTGTGGTCCCAGTGCAGGCTCTATCAGCATCAGACCTCTTCAGTGTTAGTGAGGCACTGTGGTCCCAGTGCAGGCTCTATCAGCATCAGACCTCTTCAGTGTTAGTGAGGTCCTGTAGTCCCAGTACAGGCTCTAGCAGCATCAGACCTCTTCAGTGTTAGTGATGTCCTGTGGTCCCAGTGCAGGCTCTAGCAGCATCAGGCCTCTTCAGTGTTAGTGAGGGCCTGTGGTCCCAGTGCAGGATCTAGCAGCGTCAGGCCTCTTCAGTGTTAGTGAGGTCCTGTGGTCCCAGTGCAGGCTCTAGCAGTGTCAGGCCTCTTCAGTGTTAGTGAGGCCCTGTGGTCCCAGTGCAGGCTCTAGCAGTGTCAGACCTCTTCAGTGTTAGTGAGGTCCTGTGGTGCCAGTGCAGGCTCTATCAGCATCAGACCTCTTCAGTGTTAGTGAGGTCCTGTGGTCCCAGTGCAGGCTCTAGCAGCATCAGACCTCTTCAGTGTTAGTGAGGTCCTGTAGTCCCAGTGCAGGCTCTAGCAGTGTCAGGCCTCTTAAGTGTTAGTGAGGTCCTGTGGTCCCAGTGCAGGCTCTAGCACTGTCAGGCCTCTTCAGTGTTAGTGAGGTCCTGTGGTCCCAGTGCAGGCTCTAGCAGTGTCAGGCCTCTTCAGTGTTAGTGAGGTCCTGTAGTCCCAGTGCAGGCTCTAGCAGTGTCAGGCCTCTTCAGTGTTAGTGAGGTCCTGTGGTCCCAGTGCAGGCTCTAGCAGCGTCAGGCCTCTTCAGTGTTAGTGAGGTCCTGTGGTCCCAGTGCAGGCTCTAGCAGTGTCAGACCTCTTCAGTGTTAGTGAGGTCCTGTGGTGCCAGTGCAGGCTCTATCAGCATCAGACCTCTTCAATGTTAGTGAGGCCCTGTGGTCCCAGTGCAGGCTCTATCAGCATCAGACCTCTTCAGTGTTAGTGAGGTCCTGTGGTCCCAGTGCAGGCTCTATCAGCATCAGACCTCTTCAGTGTTAGTGAGGCCCTGTGGTCCCAGTGCAGGCTCTATCAGCATCAGACCTCTTCAGTGTTAGTGAGGTCCTGTGGTCCCAGTGCAGGCTCTAGCAGCGTCAGGCCTCTTCAGTGTTAGTGAGGTCCTGTTGTCCCAGTGCAGGCTCTATCAGCATCAGACCTCTTCAGTGTTAGTGAGGCCCTGTGGTCCCAGTGCAGGCTCTATCAGCATCAGACCTCTTCAGTGTTAGTGAGGCCCTGTAGTCCCAGTGCAGGCTCTAGCAGTGTCAGGCCTCTTCAGTGTTAGTGAGGTCCTGTGCTCCCAGTGCAGGCTCTAGCAGTGTCAGGCCTCTTCAGTGTTAGTGAGGTCCTTTGGTCCCAGTGCAGGCTCTAGCAGCATCAGACCTCTTCCATGTTAGTGAGGCCCTGTGGTCCCAGTGCAGGCTCTATCAGCATCAGACCTCTTCAGTGTTAGTGAGGTCCTGTGGTCCCAGTGCAGGCTCTAACAGCATCAGACCTCTTCAGTGTTAGTGAGGTCCTGTGGTCCCAGTGCAGGCTCTATCAGCATCAGACCTCTTCAGTGTTAGTGAGGCCCTGTGGTCCCAGTGCAGGCTCTAGCAGCGTCAGGCCTCTTCAGTGTTAGTGAGGTCCTGTGGTCCCAGTGCAGGCTTTATCAGCATCAGACCTCTTCAGTGTTAGTGAGGTCCTGTAGTCCCAGTACAGGCTCTAGCAACATCAGACCTCTTCAGTGTTAGTGAGGTCCTGTGGTCCCAGTGCAGGCTCTATCAGCGTCAGGCCTCTTCAGTGTTAGTGATGTCCTGTGGTGCCAGTGCAGGCTCTATCAGCATCAGACCTCTTCAGTGTTAGTGAGGCCCTGTGGTCCCAGTGCAGGCTCTATCAGCATCAGACCTCTTCAGTGTTAGTGAGGTCCTGTGGTCCCAGTGCAGGCTCTATCAGCATCAGACCTCTTCAGTGTTAGTGAGGCCCTGTGGTCCCAGTGCAGGCTCTATCAGCATCAGACCTCTTCAGTGTTAGTGAGGCCCTGTGGTCCCAGTGCAGGCTCTAGCAGCATCAGACCTCTTCAGTGTTAGTGAGGTCCTGTAGTCCCAGTACAGGCTCTAGCAGCATCAGACCTCTTCAGTGTTAGTGAGGTCCTGTGGTCCCAGTGCAGGCTCTAGCAGCATCAGGCCTCTTCAGTGTTAGTGAGGTCCTGTGGTCCCAGTGCAGGATCTAGCAGCGTCAGGCATCTTCAGTGTTAGTGAGGTCCTGTGGTCCCAGTGCAGGCTCTAGCAGCGTCAGGCCTCTTCAGTGTTAGTGAGGCCCTGTGGTCCCAGTGCAGGCTCTAGCAGTGTCAGACCTCTTCAGTGTTAGTGAGGTCCTGTGGTGCCAGTGCAGGCTCAATCAGCATCAGACCTCTTCAGTGTTAGTGAGGTCCTGTGGTCCCATTGCAGGCTCTAGCAGCATCAGACCTCTTCAGTGTTAGTGAGGTCCTGTAGTCCCAGTGCAGGCTCTAGCAGTGTCAGGCCTCTTCAGTGTTAGTGAGGTCCTGTGGTCCCAGTGCAGGCTCTAGCAGTGTCAGGCCTCTTCAGTGTTAGTGAGGTCCTGTGGTCCCAGTGCAGGCTCTAGCAGTGTCAGGCCTCTTCAGTGTTAGTGAGGTCCTGTAGTCCCAGTGCAGGCTCTAGCAGTGTCAGGCCTCTTCAGTGTTAGTGAGGTCCTGTAGTCCCAGTGCAGGCTCTAGCAGTGTCAGGCCTCTTCAGTTTTAGTGAGGTCCTGTGGTCCCAGTGCAGGCTCTAGCAGTGTCAGACCTCTTCAGTGTTAGTGAGGTCCTGTGGTGCCAGTGCAGGCTCTATCAGCATCAGACCTCTTCAGTGTTAGTGAGGTCCTGTAGTCCCAGTACAGGCTCTAGCAGCATCAGACCTCTTCAGTGTTAGTGAGGTCCTGTGGTCCCAGTGCAGGCTCTAGCAGCATCAGGCCTCTTCAGTGTTAGTGAGGTCCTGTGGTCCCAGTGCAGGATCTAGCAGTGTCAGGCCTCTTCAGTGTTAGTGAGGTCCTGTGGTCCCAGTGCAGGCTCTAGCAGCGTCAGGCCTCTTCAGTGTTAGTGAGGCCCTGTGGTCCCAGTGCAGGCTCTAGCAGTGTCAGACCTCTTCAGTGTTAGTGAGGTCCTGTGGTGCCAGTGAAGAATCTATCAGCATCAGACCTCTTCAGTGTTAGTGAGGTCCTGTGGTCCCAGTGCAGGCTCTATCAGCATCAGACCTCTTCAGTGTTAGTGAGGTCCTGTGGTCCCAGTGCAGGCTCTAGCAGCATCAGACCTCTTCAGTGTTAGTGGGGTCCTGTGGTCCCAGTGCAGGCTCTAGCAGTGTCAGACCTCTTCAGTGTTTGCGAGGTCCTGTAGTCCCAGTATAGGCTCTAGCAGCATCAGACCTCTTCAGTGTTAGTGAGGTCCTGTAGTCCCAGTGCAGGCTCTAGCAGCGTCAGGCCTCTTCAGTGTTAGTGAGGTCCTGTGGTCCCAGTGCAGGCTCTAGCAGTGTCAGACCTCTTCAGTGTTAGTGAGGTCCTGTAGTCCCAGTACAGGCTCTAGCAGCATCAGACCTCTTCAGTGTTAGTGAGGCCCTGTGGTCCCAGTGCAGGCTCTAGCAGCGTCAGGCCTCTTCAGTGTTAGTGAGGTCCTGTGGTCCCAGTGCAGGCTCTAGCAGTGTCAGACCTCTTCAGTGTTAGTGAGGTCCTGTAGTCCCAGTACAGGCTCTAGCAGCATCAGACCTCTTCAGTGTTAGTGAGGCCCTGTGGTCCCAGTGCAGGCTCTATCAGCATCAGACCTCATCAGTGTTAGTGACGTCCTGTGGTCCCAGTGCAGGCTCTAGCAGCATCAGGCCTCTTCAGTGTTAGTGAGGTCATGTGGTCCCAGTGCAGGCTCTATCAGCATCAGACATCTTCAGTGTTAGTGAGGCCCTGTGGTCCCAGTGCAGGCTCTATCAGCATCAGACCTCTTCAGTGTTAGTGAGGTCCTGTGGTCCCAGTGCAGGCTCTAGCAGTGTCAGGCCTCTTCCGTGTTAGTGAGGTCCTGTGGTCCCAGTGCAGGCTCTAGCAGCATCAGACCTCTTCCGTGTAAGTGAGGCCATGTGGTCCCAGTGCAGGCTCTATCAGCATCAGACTCTTAAGTGTTAGTGAGGTCCTGTGGTCCCAGTGCAGGCTCTATCAGCATCAGACCTCTTTAGTGTTAGTGAAGTCCTGTGGTCCCAGTGCAGGCTTTATCAGCATCAGACCTCTTCAGTGTTAGTGAGGCCCTGTGGTCCCAGTGCAGGCTCTAGCAGCTTCAGGCCTCTTCAGTGTTAGTGAGGTCCTGTGGTCCCAGTGCAGGCTCTATCAGCATCAGACCTCTTCAGTGTTAGTGAGGTCCTGTAGTCCCAGTTCAGGCTCTATCAGCATCAGACCTCTTCAGTGTTAGTGAGGTCCTGTGGTCCCAGTGCAGGCTCTATCAGCATCAGACCTCTTCAGTGTTAGTGAGGTCCTGTAGTCCCAGTGCAGGCTCTATCAGCATCAGACCTCTTCAGTGTTAGTGAGGTCCTGTAGTCCCAGTGCAGGCTCTAGCAGCATCAGATCTCTTCAATGTTAGTGAGGTCATGTAGTCCCAGTGCAGGCTCTAGCAGCATCAGACCTCTTCAGTGTTAGTGAGGTCCTGTGGTCCCAGTGCAGGCTCTAGCAGTGTCAGGCCTCTTCAGTGTTAGTGAGGTCCTGTAGTCCCAGTGCAGGCTCTAGCAGTGTCAGGCCTCTTCAGTGTTAGTGAGGTCCTGTAGTCCCAGTGCAGGCTCTAGCAGTGTCAGGCCTCTTCAGTGTTAGTGAGGTCCTGTGGTCCCAGTGCAGGCTCTAGCAGTGTCAGACCTCTTCAGTGTTAGTGAGGTCCTGTGGTGCCAGTGCAGGCTCTATCAGCATCAGACCTCTTCAGTGTTAGTGAGGCCCTGTGGTCCCAGTGCAGGCTCTATCAGCATCAGACCTCTTCAGTGTTAGTGAGGTCCTGTGGTCCCAGTGCAGGCTCTATCAGCATCAGACCTCTTCAGTGTTAGTGAGGCCCTGTGGTCCCAGTGCAGGCTCTATCAGCATCAGACCTCTTCAGTGTTAGTGAGGTCCTGTAGTCCCAGTACAGGCTCTAGCAGCATCAGACCTCTTCAGTGTTAGTGAGGTCCTGTGGTCCCAGTGCAGGCTCTATCAGCATCAGACCTCTTCAGTGTTAGTGAGGCCCTGTGGTCCCAGTGCAGGCTCTATCAGCATCAGACCTCTTCAGTGTTAGTGAGGCCCTGTGGTCCCAGTGCAGGCTCTAGCAGCATCAGACCTCTTCAGTGTTAGTGAGGTCCTGTAGTCCCAGTACAGGCTCTAGCAGCATCAGACCTCTTCAGTGTTAGTGAGGTCCTGTGGTCCCAGTGCAGGCTCTAGCAGCATCAGGCCTCTTCAGTGTTAGTGAGGTCCTGTGGTCCCAGTGCAGGATCTAGCAGCGTCAGGCATCTTCAGTGTTAGTGAGGTCCTGTGGTCCCAGTGCAGGCTCTAGCAGCGTCAGGCCTCTTCAGTGTTAGTGAGGCCCTGTGGTCCCAGTGCAGGCTCTAGCAGTGTCAGACCTCTTCAGTGTTAGTGAGGTCCTGTGGTGCCAGTGCAGGCTCAATCAGCATCAGACCTCTTCAGTGTTAGTGAGGTCCTGTGGTCCCATTGCAGGCTCTAGCAGCATCAGACCTCTTCAGTGTTAGTGAGGTCCTGTAGTCCCAGTGCAGGCTCTAGCAGTGTCAGGCCTCTTCAGTGTTAGTGAGGTCCTGTGGTCCCAGTGCAGGCTCTAGCAGTGTCAGGCCTCTTCAGTGTTAGTGAGGTCCTGTGGTCCCAGTGCAGGCTCTAGCAGTGTCAGGCCTCTTCAGTGTTAGTGAGGTCCTGTAGTCCCAGTGCAGGCTCTAGCAGTGTCAGGCCTCTTCAGTGTTAGTGAGGTCCTGTAGTCCCAGTGCAGGCTCTAGCAGTGTCAGGCCTCTTCAGTTTTAGTGAGGTCCTGTGGTCCCAGTGCAGGCTCTAGCAGTGTCAGACCTCTTCAGTGTTAGTGAGGTCCTGTGGTGCCAGTGCAGGCTCTATCAGCATCAGACCTCTTCAGTGTTAGTGAGGTCCTGTAGTCCCAGTACAGGCTCTAGCAGCATCAGACCTCTTCAGTGTTAGTGAGGTCCTGTGGTCCCAGTGCAGGCTCTAGCAGCATCAGGCCTCTTCAGTGTTAGTGAGGTCCTGTGGTCCCAGTGCAGGATCTAGCAGTGTCAGGCCTCTTCAGTGTTAGTGAGGTCCTGTGGTCCCAGTGCAGGCTCTAGCAGCGTCAGGCCTCTTCAGTGTTAGTGAGGCCCTGTGGTCCCAGTGCAGGCTCTAGCAGTGTCAGACCTCTTCAGTGTTAGTGAGGTCCTGTGGTGCCAGTGAAGAATCTATCAGCATCAGACCTCTTCAGTGTTAGTGAGGTCCTGTGGTCCCAGTGCAGGCTCTATCAGCATCAGACCTCTTCAGTGTTAGTGAGGTCCTGTGGTCCCAGTGCAGGCTCTAGCAGCATCAGACCTCTTCAGTGTTAGTGGGGTCCTGTGGTCCCAGTGCAGGCTCTAGCAGTGTCAGACCTCTTCAGTGTTTGCGAGGTCCTGTAGTCCCAGTATAGGCTCTAGCAGCATCAGACCTCTTCAGTGTTAGTGAGGTCCTGTAGTCCCAGTGCAGGCTCTAGCAGCGTCAGGCCTCTTCAGTGTTAGTGAGGTCCTGTGGTCCCAGTGCAGGCTCTAGCAGTGTCAGACCTCTTCAGTGTTAGTGAGGTCCTGTAGTCCCAGTACAGGCTCTAGCAGCATCAGACCTCTTCAGTGTTAGTGAGGCCCTGTGGTCCCAGTGCAGGCTCTAGCAGCGTCAGGCCTCTTCAGTGTTAGTGAGGTCCTGTGGTCCCAGTGCAGGCTCTAGCAGTGTCAGACCTCTTCAGTGTTAGTGAGGTCCTGTAGTCCCAGTACAGGCTCTAGCAGCATCAGACCTCTTCAGTGTTAGTGAGGCCCTGTGGTCCCAGTGCAGGCTCTATCAGCATCAGACCTCATCAGTGTTAGTGACGTCCTGTGGTCCCAGTGCAGGCTCTAGCAGCATCAGGCCTCTTCAGTGTTAGTGAGGTCATGTGGTCCCAGTGCAGGCTCTATCAGCATCAGACATCTTCAGTGTTAGTGAGGCCCTGTGGTCCCAGTGCAGGCTCTATCAGCATCAGACCTCTTCAGTGTTAGTGAGGTCCTGTGGTCCCAGTGCAGGCTCTAGCAGTGTCAGGCCTCTTCCGTGTTAGTGAGGTCCTGTGGTCCCAGTGCAGGCTCTAGCAGCATCAGACCTCTTCCGTGTAAGTGAGGCCATGTGGTCCCAGTGCAGGCTCTATCAGCATCAGACTCTTAAGTGTTAGTGAGGTCCTGTGGTCCCAGTGCAGGCTCTATCAGCATCAGACCTCTTTAGTGTTAGTGAAGTCCTGTGGTCCCAGTGCAGGCTTTATCAGCATCAGACCTCTTCAGTGTTAGTGAGGCCCTGTGGTCCCAGTGCAGGCTCTAGCAGCTTCAGGCCTCTTCAGTGTTAGTGAGGTCCTGTGGTCCCAGTGCAGGCTCTATCAGCATCAGACCTCTTCAGTGTTAGTGAGGTCCTGTAGTCCCAGTTCAGGCTCTATCAGCATCAGACCTCTTCAGTGTTAGTGAGGTCCTGTGGTCCCAGTGCAGGCTCTATCAGCATCAGACCTCTTCAGTGTTAGTGAGGTCCTGTAGTCCCAGTGCAGGCTCTATCAGCATCAGACCTCTTCAGTGTTAGTGAGGTCCTGTAGTCCCAGTGCAGGCTCTAGCAGCATCAGATCTCTTCAATGTTAGTGAGGTCATGTAGTCCCAGTGCAGGCTCTAGCAGCATCAGACCTCTTCAGTGTTAGTGAGGTCCTGTGGTCCCAGTGCAGGCTCTAGCAGTGTCAGGCCTCTTCAGTGTTAGTGAGGTCCTGTAGTCCCAGTGCAGGCTCTAGCAGTGTCAGGCCTCTTCAGTGTTAGTGAGGTCCTGTAGTCCCAGTGCAGGCTCTAGCAGTGTCAGGCCTCTTCAGTGTTAGTGAGGTCCTGTGGTCCCAGTGCAGGCTCTAGCAGTGTCAGACCTCTTCAGTGTTAGTGAGGTCCTGTGGTGCCAGTGCAGGCTCTATCAGCATCAGACCTCTTCAGTGTTAGTGAGGCCCTGTGGTCCCAGTGCAGGCTCTATCAGCATCAGACCTCTTCAGTGTTAGTGAGGTCCTGTGGTCCCAGTGCAGGCTCTATCAGCATCAGACCTCTTCAGTGTTAGTGAGGCCCTGTGGTCCCAGTGCAGGCTCTATCAGCATCAGACCTCTTCAGTGTTAGTGAGGTCCTGTAGTCCCAGTACAGGCTCTAGCAGCATCAGACCTCTTCAGTGTTAGTGAGGTCCTGTGGTCCCAGTGCAGGCTCTATTAGCATCAGGCCTCTTCAGTGTTAGTGAGGTCCTGTGGTCCCAGTGCAGGATCTAGCAGCGTCAGGCCTCTTCAGTGTTAGTGAGGTCCTGTAGTCCCAGTGCAGGCTCTAGCAGTGTCAGGCCTCTTCAGTGTTAGTGAGGTCCTGTAGTCCCAGTGCAGGCTCTAGCAGCGTCAGGCCTCTTCAGTGTTAGTGAGGTCCTGTGGTCCCAGTGCAGGCTCTAGCAGTGTCAGACCTCTTCAGTGTTAGTGAGGTCCTGTGGTGCCAGTGCAGGCTCTATCAGCATCAGACCTCCTCAGTGTTAGTGAGGTCCTGTGGTCCCAGTGCAGGCTCTAGCAGTGTCAGGCCTCTTCAGTGTTAGTGAGGTCCTGTAGTCCCAGTGCAGGCTCTAGCAGTGTCAGGCCTCTTCAGTGTTAGTGAGGTCCTGTAGTCCCAGTGCAGGCTCTAGCAGTGTCAGGCCTCTTCAGTGTTAGTGAGGTCCTGTGGTCCCAGTGCAGGCTCTAGCAGTGTCAGACCTCTTCAGTGTTAGTGAGGTCCTGTGGTGCCAGTGCAGGCTCTATCAGCATCAGACCTCTTCAGTGTTGGTGAGGCCCTGTGGTCCCAGTGCAGGCTCTATCAGCATCAGACCTCTTCAGTGTTAGTGAGGTCCTGTGGTCCCAGTGCAGGCTCTATCAGCATCAGACCTCTTCAGTGTTAGTGAGGCCCTGTGGTCCCAGTGCAGGCTCTATCAGCATCAGACCTCTTCAGTGTTAGTGAGGTCCTGTAGTCCCAGTACAGGCTCTAGCAGCATCAGACCTCTTCAGTGTTAGTGAGGTCCTGTGGTCCCAGTGCAGGCTCTAGCAGTGTCAGACCTCTTCAGTGTTAGTGAGGTCCTGTGGTGCCAGTGTAGGCTCTAGCAGCATCAGACCTCTTCAGTGTTAGTGAGGTCCTGTAGTCCCAGTGCAGGCTCTAGCAGTGTCAGGCCTCTTCAGTGTTAGTGAGGTCCTGTGGTCCCAGTGCAGGCTCTAGCAGTGTCAGGCCTCTTCAGTGTTAGTGAGGTCCTGTGGTCCCAGTGCAGGCTCTAGCAGTGTCAGGCCTCTTCAGTGTTAGTGAGGTCCTGTAGTCCCAGTGCAGGCTCTAGCAGTGTCAGGCCTCTTCAGTGTTAGTGAGGTCCTGTAGTCCCAGTGCAGGCTCTAGCAGCGTCAGGCCTCTTCAGTGTTAGTGAGGTCCTGTGGTCCCAGTGCAGGCTCTAGCAGTGTCAAACCTCTTCAGTGTTAGTGAGGTCCTGTGGTGCCAGTGCAGGCTCTATCAGCATCAGACCTCTTCAGTGTTAGTGAGGCCCTGTGGTCCCAGTGCAGGCTCTATCAGCATCAGACCTCTTCAGTGTTAGTGAGGTCCTGTGGTCCCAGTGCAGGCTCTATCAGCATCAGACCTCTTCAGTGTTAGTGAGGTCCTGTGGTCCCAGTGCAGGCTCTATCAGCATCAGACCTCTTCAGTGTTAGTGAGGCCCTGTGGTCCCAGTGCAGGCTCTATCAGCATCAGACCTCTTCAGTGTTAGTGAGGTCCTGTGGTCCCAGTGCAGGCTCTAGCAGCGTCAGGCCTCTTCAGTGTTAGTGAGGTCCTGTTGTCCCAGTGCAGGCTCTATCAGCATCAGACCTCTTCAGTGTTAGTGAGGCCCTGTGGTCCCAGTGCAGGCTCTATCAGCATCAGACCTCTTCAGTGTTAGTGAGGCCCTGTAGTCCCAGTGCAGGCTCTAGCAGTGTCAGGCCTCTTCAGTGTTAGTGAGGTCCTGTGGTCCCAGTGTAGGCTCTAGCAGCATCAGGCCTCTTCAGTGTTAATGAGGTCCTGTGGTCCCAGTGCAGGCTCTAGCAGTGTCAGGCCTCTTCAGTGTTAGTGAGGTCCTGTGGTCCCAGTGCAGGCTATAGCAGCATCAGACCTCTTCCGTGTTAGTGAAGCCCTGTGGTCCCAGTGCAGGCTTTATCAGCATCAGACCTCTTCAGTGTTAGTGAGGTCCTGTGGTCCCAGTGCAGGCTCTATCAGCATCAGGCCTCTTCAGTGTTAGTGAGGTCCTGTGGTCCCAGTGCAGGCTCTAGCAGTGTCAGGCCTCTTCAGTGTTAGTGAGGTCCTGTGGTCCCAGTGCAGGCTCTATCAGCATCAGACCTCTTCAGTGTTAGTGAGGCCCTGTGGTCCCAGTGCAGGCTCTAGCAGCATCAGACCTCTTCAGTGTTAGTGAGGTCCTGTAGTCCCAGTACAGGCTCTAGCAGCATCAGACCTCTTCAGTGTTAGTGAGGTCCTGTGGTCCCAGTGCAGGCTCTAGCAGCATCAGACCTCTTCAGTGTTAGTGAGGTCCTGTAGTCCCAGTGCAGGCTCTAGCAGCATCAGACCTCTTCAGTGTTAGTGAGGTCCTGTGGTCCCAGTGCAGGCTCTAGCAGTGTCAGGCCTCTTCAGTGTTAGTGAGGTCCTGTGGTCCCAGTGCAGGCTCTAGCAGTGTCAGGCCTCTTCAGTGTTAGTGAGGTCCTGTGGTCCCAGTGCAGGCTCTAGCAGTGTCAGGCCTCTTCAGTGTTAGTGAGGTCCTGTGGTCCCAGTGCAGGCTCTAGCAGTGTCAGGCCTCTTCAGTGTTAGTGAGGTCCTGTGGTCCCAGTGCAGGCTCTAGCAGTGTCAGACCTCTTCAGTGTTAGTGAGGTCCTGTGGTCCCAGTGCAGGCTCTAGCAGGGTCAGGCCTCTTCAGTGTTAGTGAGGTCCTGTAGTCCCTGTGCAGGCTCTAGCAGCATCAGACCTCTTCAGTGCTAGTGAGGTCCTGTGGTCCCAGTACAGGCTCTAGCAGCATCAGACCTCTTCAGTGTTAGCGAGGTCCTGTGGTCCCAGTGCAGGCTCTAGCAGCATCAGACCTCTTCAGTGTTAGTGAGGTCCTGTGGTCCCAGTGCAGGCTCTATCAGCATCAGACCTCTTCAGTGTTAGTGAGGTCCTGTGGTCCCAGTGCAGGCTCTAGCAGCATCAGACCTCTTCAGTGTTAGTGAGGTCCTGTGGTCCCAGTGCAGGCTCTAGCAGTGTCAGACCTCTTCAGTGTTAGTGAGGTCCTGTGGTCCCAGTGCAGGCTCTAGCAGTGTCAGGCCTCTTCAGTGTTAGTGAGGTCCTGTGGTCCCAGTGCAGGCTCTAGCAGTGTCAGACCTCTTCAGTGTTAGTGAGGTCCTGTGGTCCCAGTGCAGGCTCTAGCAGTGTCAGGCCTCTTCAGTGTTAGTGAGGTCCTGTAGCTCTAGTAGCTGTGTTCAGTCACCCCTCCCACCACCCATGGTCCGTCACAAATGGCACCCTACTACCTATATAGAGCCCTATCGTTCCCTGGTCAACAGTAGTGCACTATACAGGGAATAGGGTGCCATTTGGGACACAGTCCCTCATATCACCACTGCTATGCTACGCAAACTGGAGATGACCACAAAGCCTCTCCTCAGACCATACAGTAACACTGGACATGCTGGTAAAGTATAGAATTACATGGAACTTCAAGTCAGAGGTCCACTTCTTTTCCACTGCCTGCAAGACACAAGTCATTAAGACTTTGCAATGGATTTATAAACTACTTTGTGTATTATATGATTATTACATATTTACAATATCTTCATTATCTTCTCTGTTTCTAGTAATGAAATAAAAAATGTACAAATTGTCTATCCTATCTGTTTTTTAAACGAAATGGTTTTATTATTCGTAACGAAATATGCACAACTAAACTGGTTGTTGCCTGCATTAGAAAACGAGAATCACAGCTTAATCGAATCTCATTAATTTGATCATGCTTAATTTAATCAGTTGCCACTCTGCTGAAAGGTCTAGTTCAGCAATTGATTACCATGTTTCAATTCTTTCCCAACAATAAGCTGCTTCAGGGGGCCGACTTATCATCACCAGCCTTTTAGTTCTTTAACACTGTCTTATTACTGTGATGTCGAGGGGGGGGGGGGAATATATAGCCTTGGGACCCACCCCACTACCATGTCCCCCCCCCACCCCCCCAGCCCCCAAACCCCCTGGTCCCTGTCCCCAGCCTTAATCCAATTTGTTCAGTCCCTCTGTCTTCTGCCGCTGCAAAATTAAAGCTGTGCTCCCACAAAAACACCTCCCATTTCCAAGGTATTGGCTGCTCTGCTAGACTAGAAACTTCATTTATTCTGGCTAACTTCTCAATTATCTAGCCAGTAGTGGAGACGTGTAAAAAGTACAAAAATCAATACCGTTCCATTCCCCTCGTATTGGAAAGGGAAAAATTAATGAGATAGGACACACTCTTAATCAGAAATAAATGTTTTAATTCAGATAATGACGCAGAAGGATGACAAATGCCGGGTGCTGCAGCTCCTCACAAGAAGCCGTTTCAATTTTATTGTAAGTATAAAAGGTATTGATCTGGGAGATGTACAAACCCTATTGCTTACAAAAGCCATTCATGGAGGGCTGGGAAAACTATTAAGCGCCGGGTCAGAAATCAATAAACCACACTGAGATGTGGCTGCGCTTGGCCTTTCTGGCACCTTGGAAAGCAGAATGGCGGAGTTAGTGACAGAAGCGTCTCTGGTGGAGCAATGTTAGGGATGAAAGGGTCAGGTGGTTAATCTCTCCTGGGGGCTCTGACAGGTCTGAGGTGGCTGCAGACCCAGGCCTGACAGCCTGCCATTTAAACAGACACTGACTCATCAGCCTGCCACTACAGTTATTGTTGTTCTGTGGAGGTCCTCTGCTGACAGATCCCATTCTACACCTTTCCTTCCCACTCTCCCTCATTCCTTCTATCTTTCTCTCTGTCGCCTGTCTCTCTCCTCTGCGGATCGAGAGATCTGTCCGAGGTTGTTTTGCATCTGCCTCGGATTAGTTAGTTACATATGCATGTCTGTGTGTGTGTGTGTGTGTGTGTGTGTGTGTGTGTGTGTGTGTGTTTGGCAGTCAGAATCAACCTTTCAGACCCGACAAGGTGTTTGTGTTGGGATCTCTCTGGTTTGAATGCAAAGGCCCTGCTTTCTGTTGTTAGAGTGTTGTATGTTGTGTTGTATGTCAACATCAAGTGTAGGCTAACAGAATCTGTTTTCATCAGGATCTTCAAACATGTAGACAATAGGAAGACATAGGAATACATAGCACTATAACAGATGCCCAGGTTCCTACTATTTACAGGAATCGCTTCTCATAATAAATAATAAATACGTGGTCATGTAATATGTTTTTTTGACAGATAATTTTGTTCAAAGCTATTGAACATGTAATAGCTTTTGTGAGATAGCTTTGTTCTCTTGGGTTTATGAGCAGAGGTTGTGTGTAAGAGCCTAAAGGGTAACGAGGGGAGGAAATCAGAGAAAGATTTACGTTTGATGTCAGAGAAAGAAAAAAATAAAGTAAAGTTATGGCCGTCTGTCCAGTAATTATGGTGTGGAGGGGAGCGAGCCGGGCGAGCCAGGCCAGATGACTTAACCCCAGATCTATGGACTCCATTGGCCAGCCTGGAGGTCAGGACCCGCTGGCCGCTCCATTATCGATATCCCTGAGCTCCATTCGCCAGGCCTGGGGATCCAACAGGATCCGACGGCTCCATGGAACAGGTGTAGCAGAGCAGGCAGGAGCAGGCATCGCTAGCCGAATTAGAGAGCAAAGCCATCTTAACAAACATGGCAAATTGATCAATCATTGGGAGGCGCAGAGGGACTGTATCTGCTGGAGAGCCAAGGGGGGATCAGGCAGTGAGTATTGCCATCTTCAGCGACATCCCATCCGGACCGACCATTAGATAGATAGATAAATAAATGGATATGCGTCTGTATACTAATGAGAGAACAAACGCATCTTGGTGGAGAAAAGAGACTGAGAGTCAGAGGGGACATAGCTGTTACAGAAAATCCCACGCCATCTCCCCCGCCGTCAATCCGCGATGATGAGATTTAGAAAGGGTCAACGGCACCTATCAGCAGGTGAAGTGTTTAAGCAGGAGTGAAAGGATAGGGGGGGGGATTTGGTTCCCTACTACCTCTCTCCTCCCCCTCTTTAGGTGTCATCCCATGTCACTCTCATCTCACAGGCTGATGATGAGGGGGCCAGGTCCCAAGGTGGTTGTGCACCTCCTCCACTCCCCCTCCCTTGGTCACTTGACCCCATTGTGTAATTCCTGCCTAATGCCCTCAAAGCCCCTGTATCTGTGGTGTATCCATGGCGTTTCCGTGGTACCCTCAGACCCCACTTGACCCTCGGAGGTCCAACACAATGCAATTGGCCCTGTCATTATATCTGTCTGGCCCTCCGTCCCATCTCCCCCCATCTCCCTCCATCTCCTGCCATCTCCCTGCCCGACATCCCTACATGCACTTGGAGGACTGTATAAATTGCTTTTCAGCCAGCCGTCTGTGTGTAGAGGCACCTTAGCCCTGCATCCCTGGATGCAGCATAGCGCCGCGAAAATGAGAAAAAAAATGGGCTGGCAGAAAGGTCATCTGATATTAGATGATATCCAGGGGAAAATGGGCCCAAACAGCCAGGGGAAATATTTATCTACACCAACATCTGAATTTCCATTTACTGCCGGGGACAGAGAAGGCGGTTTTACTTTACTCTCAGAGTGAGATGGTGTTTATCTACAAAGGCTTTGGCAGTCTGACGTGATGCAAACTGGGAAATGCAAACTGCAAATAGATTCATAAACTCTTTTTAAATAATTTGAATAAATTGTTTACATAACCACTTTAAAATATTCCTTCTTTATTTTAAATTGTGGAATTACTAAATTGTGGAATAAATTGATTATAATTTCACTTTTGTTCAACAAGAGAAAATACAAATACATTCATACTAATCTAAAAATGTAATCTCAAATGTATAAATGTAACATCCCAGACTAAATAATAGTGATAATTTATAAAATATCCCGTCCAGGTTCTTGGCTTTACCTTTAGTTTTACAGCAGAACAAACAGTCAATTTCTCATAGGGCTGATGTATATGGTGACCATGACTAGTCCATAATTCAGCCTAAAGAATACAGCCAATTTTCTCCACTTGTTTGTCTCACGACAGAGAAGACCTTGCACTGCTCTGCGACGGTGAGCAGTGGTTGGTTGGCCGATGCTGCACGGTGAGGAGCAGAGCGGCGAGCGAGAGGCACAGGGAGAGAGAGACAATTTATGATCCAGTGACACCGGCAGAGAGGTGATTTATTGTTTCATTTGCTGTGGTAATGGACAGAGGATAATAACATGTAAAATATTAATCAATGTGTAGCAACAGCAGACATAATTTGCTACGCTTGTTATCCGCTCCTCTGCCCCTGACAACAAGGAGCTGTAAGCTCGGCGAGCCAGGGGGGGCAAGCCCATGGCCCCCCTTAACCCCCCTATTGGCCCCGTTTGGCCCCCCTTTTGGGGTAGGGCGCACTGGAGGCCCAAACAAGGGGGACTGTTATGGGAACATGTATTACGCTAAGAGGGATCTGGCTGTCTGTGACATCATTTCCTCCCATCAGCCATTGTGTTTTGGAAGCCAGGTATAAGCCATTAATTATATACCTCAATGGGTATAACCCTTTAATTATATGCAGGTTGACGTTTATTGTCATGAGTCTTGCCCTGGAGGCAGAACTGAGCGGTTTCCACTAGATGGGCCAGCTGCAAAATTGTCTCTAATCTTACAAATTCATGAAAACAAAAATGTGCTTTTTTGGTCTTAATTTAAGGTTAAGGTTATGGCATTAGGGTTAGCAGTCTGGTTAAAGTTAGGGTTAAGGTTAGGATTATGTTTAAAATCAGATTTAATGACT